>NC_056744.1:1615712229-1615719729 GCF_019279795.1 Protopterus annectens | reverse complement strand
CTGTGTGGACCACCTTACCCTTGTCCATGGCTCTGGAGACTGATTCAAAGAAGTCAATCAGGTTCAGGAGACAAGATCGGCCCTTCACAAACCCAAACTGGGTGGGGTCCAGTGTTTGAAGGTTGCCAATGTCTTTGTTTATAAGTTCCATGATAATACGCTCCATGGCCTTGCAGATAAGGCTTGTCAGACTGATGGGACGGTAGTTTCCAGGATCCAAGGTGGATCCCCCCTTGTGGATTGGGATAACTGTAGCTCTGCGCCACTCAGTGGGCACGAAACCTGAGGTGAGGCTATGATTAAACATGACACTTAGGTGAGGTGCCAGTTCATATTGTAGTTCATGTAGTACACAGCCCGGGATGTCATCTGGTCCCATGGATGCTGTATTCTTGGCTTTAGAGAGTGCGTTTTGTACCTGTGTGGCCGTTATTACTGGAATTTGGCAATCTTCCGGTATTGAGATGGGCCATTTAGGGGGTGAGAGTGGGGTGAATTTGGCACTGAATCGATCTGCCAGGATATTGGCAATATCCTTCGGATCAGTATATTTAATGCCATTCTGTTTTAGCTCAGAGCAGATCTGAGCATTGCCATTTAGATTCTTGACATAATTATAGAATGCTTTGTGGTTGTCTTTGGAATCTTTGGCAATTTTATTTTCGTAACTAGCTTTGGAGGATTTTATGAGGCATCTCAGTTTCTTACTGAGGCTAGTAAGGAAGTTTTTTGCATCCTGGGATTTTCCTCTTTTCTGCAAAAGTTTCTTCCTTTTGTTGTAAAGTTTGTTTATGGCAGGGGACCACCAGATTGGCTTCCTTTTTGGAAGAGAGCATTTTGGTTCTATTTGGGATGGCACGATTCATGCATGAGTAGATGTGCTCGTACAGTGCCATAGTGTAGGATTCAGCAGTTGAACTTTCAGTTCCCGTCTGCATGGGTGTCATGAAGTTTGTCACTTCTGACTTGAGTAGCATGAAGTTGGCTTTGGAGAAGTTTTTATGGTGGTTTCTTTACTGGGGGTGGGGTGGGATGTGGATGTTGACGGTGATTGGCTTATGGTCAGACCTGACTAACGAGGGGGTGGCCATAGGTATGGAGCATTGATTTCCCATGTTGGCAATGAGCAGGTCTAGGATATTGGATCCCTGGTGGGACTATGGATTAGTTGATCCAGGGCATTGGAATTTATGAATTCCAAGAACCGTTATGCAAAGGTGTTGGGACATGAGTAGTTTTCCCAGTTAATGGCAGGGTAGTTAAAATCACCCAGTATTAGGGTGTTTGGTTCTATCTTAATATTTTCCAGTATGTTTAGAAAGGTGTAGTGAGAATCTTGGGGTATGGTGGGGATCTGTAGCAAGCTACAATTTGGATTGCAGTCTTACCTAGTGTTAGTTGCACTTGGAGAATTTCAGACACATTGTGTTGGCCAACTAGCCTGGTGGTGTGAATATCCTTGGTGAATATTGACACTCCTCCACCTTTAGTGTTTCGGTCCTGGTTTGGTGGCCGAAAAGTGTGGTAAGAGTTGTAGCCTGGTATTGCAGGGGTGCTCTCTGGAGCCTTGAACCAGGTCTCAGTTACTGCACAGATATCGACGTTCTCCATTTTTAGGAGTGCCTCGAGAGAGTGCATTTTGAGGTTTAGACTTCTAGCATTGAGTAGCATTACCTTCAGATTTTGCATGCTTGTACCTGTTATGGTGGTGGTTTTGTCCTTTGAAGTTTGCACTATAGGGGTGGCAAGAGCCTTAGCCAGTAATCTGAATCCCAGGGGCGACAGGTGCAGACCATCTCTGGCAAAGCATCGTGGTCTGTCAATCATGTCATCCCAGGCAGACAGATACTGGATCCCCTTTGAATGACACCATAATCTTAGCCAATTGTTGAAGTCAATCATTTTATCCTTATATTGTGGTATCATTCTGGGCGAAGGCAGGATGCTACTCAGGGCTAGGGTCATACCTGCCTGGGCCACATGATCCGAGAGCTCTTCCATGTCTCTTTTCATGTAGTCCAGGGAGGTACGTCTCAAGTCATTCACTCCAACATGGACAATGACAGAGTCATATTTGTACTTGTTGTGGAGTGACTTGAGTGCATGCGTTATGTGGCGGATCCTGGCACCCGACAGGCAGCTGACTGTAATTTTCTCCTTATTCCACCTGGTGAGAGGGACATCAGTGTGCCGGACTATAGAGTCACCTATGACTAAAGTGTTAGGTACATTGTCTTGCCTTAGGGGCTGTTGCTGGGTGGCACACTGGTGTTGTGAACTATGTGACACATTGGTTGTGATTGGTGTTTGTTTGCGTTTCAGCTTCAGATGTCTTTGTTGCTTGGGCAGGTTACAGTTAAGGGCCTCTGCATATGTGGATTTAGTGTTGCTATATGTGGGTGTTGGTGGTGCGGGTTTAGAAGGGCTATGTGTTGCTTGAGGTGTAGTGTGGGTGTTAACCTTCTCCTCTTGACTGTTTAGCACAATCTTGGGTGGAGAGAGCTTTGCTTCCATTTTGGCTATGTAAGTGCATCTCTCGCAGGTTGTAGTGTTGGGTGGTAGGAGGAGAGGGTTGTCTGTGTACATGAGGCAATGGCTGCATTGCCCCAGTATGCCCAGATTCACCAGGTGGACAGGAGAAATCATATATATATATATATATATATATATATATATATATATATATATATATATAATGTATATAAGTTACATCTGTACATAACAACATACATTTGCTATGCTGACAGCTGCTTACACCCACGCAGGTGCACTTGCATATCCTTATTGTGAGTTACATATGTTTACTGCCTATTCTTTGTGCTTACATGTGCCTTATTCATTATGACAGTGCCACTTTGATTGAAGGAATCCGGTTAATGGCCCCATGCGAAACACATGTTTACCTTTACATGTTTAAATGTTGGCTTTACAGCACAGAGGCATTCATTACACAAGGAAATGATATGTGCTATAGTCGTACTTGAACCGGGAATGCCTTTACATTAGGCGGATGCTCTAACCACTACACTACTGGTGTTCTGCTTCATTTATATGTATACCCATGGTTCATAGCTTCCCTAACATACGCCTCACCGCTTCACTTACACAGCAGGCATCCATTCTCCTGCTGGGAAAACCACAGTACTACACATGCGACATACCCTATTCCCTACTGCTCTGGACCCATGCTGCATGTTTACTCACTCCAAGGATATTCAGAACTCCAAAGCTTATAGTCCTGGCACATACGTGTGTTTGATTGTCAGGGTGTTCATGTGGTGATCCAGGTTTAGACTTGTCTGACTGGTGACCGCAACTGCCCTGTACCTGTTCAAATGTCAGATGTAGCACATGGACAGAGTTGGTCCCAATTTTAACATTCTACCTGTGTTTACAGATGCAGGGGTTTGGGCACCTCTGACCAGATTATTATGTTGGCACTACATAATATAGGGTGGGGGTGTTTCCACTGGTGTTTCCCTTCACATTCATTATTAATGCTTTATTGAGACCATTTCATTCATTTATATATATATATATATATATATATATATATATATATATATATATATATATATGTATATATCTATCTCTGTCTGTACATACACCTACATATGAACCAAAAAATGAAGCACTATTGTTGCGAGTCCCAAAACCACTCTTTTATTAATACAAGAATTAAGTGCTTTTGTCAATCCACTTTGACTTCATCAGAATTAACCTAAACAACATACACCTACATACCTATTTACATTACGGACCTCTGTAACACTCAGGGACTAAATTCAACAGTGACAGGGACAAGGCAATGACAAATCAGGGACAATCATGGACACTTCTACAACATTAGTACTATTAACTTGAAACGTGTTGACAGATTCAGAGCCATATGTATTAATACTTATTTTCTGCAGTTAAAAATGTCTATTACTCTTAATTATTGTTATTAGTCATTCAATTGTCATTAAACACCTTTCCTCCAAAGGTCACTGAGTGATTAAGAGGCTGGCCAGTTATTGTGCGAATGATCTGACCATTGGTTGGGTTGCCACATTTTCATATGTCCAGGATGGGATATATTCTGGACACACCAGATTGTTTAGGCCAACACATACCCACGGTCAGTACAGGGTTTAGAACATTCATTATTTTCCTAGATGAGAGCCTATTCCTGTAGCACTTTAGTTGCTTATTCTGTTTCTTGTACGATTTACGTATTTTACATCCAGAAATAACTGTTTTAGGCAACTGTTACATGAAATATGGTACATAGTTATTTCCTACAATCACAGGACATTTGCCATTGTATCATTCTTGGTCAGGACACACCTACCCAAACAGGGACTGTCCCTCACAAAGTGGGACAGGAGGTACCCTGCTTATGTCAGCACCTTAATCACCCTATTTTCAAGTACCACTATGCGACTGTGTACAGTATATTCTCTCGATAATTCGTGTGGGGATCACGGGCAGGTGTTTGATCCCGGGTAGTAGGTTCTGCATGATGGACAGGAGGCTGAGCAGTCTCGTGAACCACTAATGCACATACAGCTTGTGTCCAGATGTCTACAGGACTGGACATCGTGTCATGATACCAAGTCTGATGTTTACTCAGGATACTTATCCCATGAGGGATATCCAAAAATTAAACAAGCAAACGACCTTCGATTTTTTTGGACTTACGAAAATATGATGGGGTTTTACATGCAAGGGATACATAGTCTGCAATCCTGACACTACCTAGGGTGACACTGCCTAATACATATGAGTAGTGGTCACTATGTGTACATATGGCTGCGCCAAGCTAGTAGCCCAAGTATGGCTGGATTTGGTGGACATTCAGGAATGGGGGCGGGTTGTGTGCTGTAGAGGGGATGATGGGTACTCAATTATGCATCAAGGTGTGCTACAGTTGGATGGCCCAGTTCCATCCAGACCATTCTGTGGGTATGTGCCAGTGACGTTTCTGTACATGTGTATCGCACATTTTAATATTCATATGTTTGTGTGATTGTGTTCTACAGTATGGCCTGTCAGGTTGTATTGCGATGTGTATGTTTGTTCTTTGTGTTTCTTTCTGATTCACCCGCTGCTCCCTCATACACCTCCAGTTCACCTATTGTGCATCCAACACAGTCTCGCCTTTGTGGATTATACCATTACCCATCCCCCCACACACATATTCCTGAAACTCCATCCATCCATTCTTTGGTTGATAGCCCATGGCACGGTCAAGGGAATACATTGAATACACTACATATGTCAGGTACCTGTATGGTTGTGAGGACTACCCTGGCATTTTTCACCTTCCACATGCTGTACATCACGCACATAGGTACACGCAAATACTTATCTTTCATGACATGGTAGGTACACCTGGGTAATACCTGTTAAACTTTGACACACCCTGACAAGAACGGCTTGGACTGCATATGGGCGGATTTTGGCTGAATGCTCTGACCATTGGTAGGGTTGCCACCTTTTCATATGGCCAGGATGGGATATATTCCGGACACAAATCAGATTCTACAGGACAACACATACCCACGGTCAGTACAACGGATAATACTTTTGTTTTATGCCTTCATGTTAGCTTATTGTTGTAGCAGTTTATATGCTCCTTCTGTTTCGTTTACTTGCTTATTCTATTTCTTGTAACATGTGGTATGTTACATACGGAAATAACTATTGTATGTGACTATTACATGCGATATGGGACATAATTATGTCATACGGTCGCAGGATATTTTACATTTATAATGGTTTTCATATGGACACAACTGCCCAGCTGTGTACTATCCCTCACAATGTGGTACAGGTGGTAACCCTGACCATTGGGCTAGACTTAGCTATTGGCGGAGCACTAACATGATGCGTTTCACTTCCACTTGGTATAACTATCAACACTGCATTAGAATACGGGCACACGGTTTTAAATGTCATTTGTTCGAGGGATGGAGACTCGATATTCGCTAACGTGCACTTGTGTTTGCTTCTTAATTTTGTGTTCGCAAGAACTGTCTTGCATGCTCTGCATACATTTCAGTATCCACGGACACTGACAGGTGTGATTACTATTGCAGGCCGACTGTAATATTCAGCATTTTAGGTTGCACGTCAACAGCCGACATTTCCACGCCTCCGTGCGGCACTTCGACACGCCCCATGCACTCACGCTCATTTCCTATGCACGTGGCTGTGGCAGCAGCGCGCCTTCATTAATATGCATATGGCACTACTGTGCCATCTGTATGCTGCACGGTCGGCGCAAGCCTAACACCGGCCTTGTGCCGAGCTTCATGAATCCCGGGGAAATCTTAATATGTCTGGGCAATTCAAATCCTATATCCCAACTAAAAGAACAATTTCATTAGTTAAAAATTTGTTCCTCAACATTTCTGACAAAGTATTCAATAGGGTGCTCAGATTTTAAGGGTTCCTGTACTGAGATAGCCAATCATCAGTAACTGGTATTCATACCCTTACAATGACAATCCACCGGAGAGCTTAGAGAATAGCAACATTTCTTCTCCACACAACAGGTGCTCTTCTTTCAAAATAAATGCACAAATAATGAACAATGTCAAATTTAAAAGAAAAACATTCTGTAAACACACAACACAAGTTTATGCATGGCTGAGATTTGTTTGCAAGCTGCTTCTGTCGCTATCCAGATTATAAGGGCTTCTTACAGTCAGCCAGCTTTCAATGGCAAGCTGTGGCTAGCTGACATTCACAACTCACTCTGACAATTCCTACAAGGCTGGAACACTGCAGTGGTTTGATTCCTTATGCAGTAACAGCTCTCCTCCATAAAACAAATTATAAACACTATCACTGCTGTGGGGAGGGGGGATGTGGTTTATAAGCAAGCTACTGTCATATGGAATACAGGCTTCTATTGGAGAAAACATAAATGCTGAGCTTCACAGGTACAGACAGAATGCAAACACAATTTAGCAAATTTCATAAACTACCAAAAGAATCTATGGCTTCTTACAAAATACACTAGGCTATATTTAAAAAAAAATGCAAGGAAATCAGAAAGGCAGGCACTCTAAATATTATCACTACTTGTCTGGTACCTGATGGCGAGGATGATGATGATGACGATGAAGAGGAAAAAGATCAAGAAGGCGAGGCCAGAGACAATACAGATAAACATATCAAATAAAATGCAAGGTCCGTAATTTCCATGACAGGCTGTAAAACAGACAGTTGCATACCCTGAATTAGAAATTGCTTATGTGAATCAGAAAACGGACTGACACATCTACATTCTTTACATTAATTATCATCATTAGCTGCAAAGTCTATAAAGACGTTCTCTTGCAGAACTGCACAGTACAGACAGCATCCCTCACAGAGCACATGCAAGCCTAAGTTCCTTAAGTTTTACCAGTTCTGCACCAGTGAGTTGCACAAATTACATCAAGGTAACGGTCTTTGTAGAAGTACCCGGAAAACTGGCACACACAGGCTTACACAGTAACAGAAGAG
>NC_056744.1:1615687229-1615707229 GCF_019279795.1 Protopterus annectens | reverse complement strand
CCTGTGAGTTTCCCCCTCCGCCTCTGGGGAGAACTCGGCCTGTGTGTCATGGAAAGGACCCTGAGATTTTTTGAACCATATCTTCCCACTCTTTTGGTTTCAGGAGAAAGCACATTGAGGGGAAGAATAACGGGCACCTACGGCAGAAAGGGTCTTACTGTCCTGTTCACATCTGGCCAGTGTGCTTTTAACTCTGGGCCCAAACAATGAGGAAGGCTCAATGGGAGCATCAAGAAAAGAAGACTTAAAGGGTTCTGAAAAGTTTCATAAGTGCATCCAGGCATGTCGTCTCAAGACCGCAGCTGAACCCGCTGCTCTAGCTGCTCCTTCTGATGTGTGAGATATCAGTTGCATAGAGGAGTAAGATATAGATTCAATGGTGGCCAGCTGAGAGGCCACAATATCACGGACCTCAGACACGGCACCAGCAAAGGTTTCATCGAGCTCAGAAACCAGATCCCTTTGAAGCCTGGTAAAAATGTGCCATATATTTCAGGGACCTGATAGCAAAGGTCGCTGAAGCAAAGGTGCGCTTCCCTATCCTGTCCAGGGCATGGGACTCTTTGTTAGGTGGATGGAAAGTCTGGCTTTCTTCTTCTGCCAGATCCTTTTTTGTTGTGGCCACCACCACCAAAGCATCCACAGGAAGACATTTGGACCAATGGGGATGTGAAGCAGAAGGGAACAAGATCTTATCTGGCCTCCAGGGAATAGCTTCAAAGGTATCAGGAGCCTTCCAAGCATGCTGCATGATGAGCCGGACAAGTTAATCGGCAGCTGGAGTAACCCAGGTGGTAGGGGGCCGGGCGTGAAAGGCCTGCAGGAATACAGATTCCTCAGAGGTCAGATTAGAGGACTGCCAGTCACCTCTCTGTTTCAGGATTTTGAGGATAACACCAAAGGATACCTCAGAGGGTGACCGAGGGGATCCTTCCTCCTCATCGAAATCTGTGTCTTCGGTGAGGCACTCCTCTGTGGAGTCCATGTGCTTCCTCTTACACAAACTTTTCCAGTGGACCTCCTCAGCAGGAGAAGCTGGAGAAGACAGCAGAAAAGGGGATTCCTGAGGGAATATGTCCTGCGGCCCTTGCACCCAGAGTCCGCCAGATGCGACTTGTGGAACCAGTGTACCAGAGGAGGGTGGAGGTATAGACAGACTGGTATCACCAGCAGCAGTGAAAGCCGCCTCCATCAGTTGGAAGGCTGGTCCACCCGAAGAGGAGTGTATGTCTAGGGCAGGGGTCACCCCTCCCCTAAGTGGCTCAGCCTGCCGACCCGGAGTCCCTGAGTGGCTGTGGAGCAGCAAGCTATGCATGTCACAGCTGACATCCTGGGTCATAGCAAAACTTTCCTGCCATGGAGGCAACTGCGGTTCCTTAGTGAGATCCATAAAGGGAACCACAGAAGGGGAAGACTGTGCTATATCCTGGACTTCAAAGGCAATGAAGGAGGAGAATAAGAAGGGGTCTTTGGAGATGGGTGATCACCTCCAAGGAAGGATAGTTCCTGAGGGGTGGGATATCTTTGGCCAAAAGTACCTGGTCCACAAGATGCAACACATCATGTTCAGAAAGGCTTCTAGTGGACCTCACAGAGATTGAGGGAAAAACAGGCCTGTACACAGAAGAGGCAGACTCGGTGCCCATCTCATCTGACCGCACCAAGGACAATGGTGCCGAGAAAGACTGGACTACTGTTGTCTGCACTGAAGAAGTCATCGTTGCCGAGGTCATTGTTTGCACTGATACAGGGATCGGTGTCGAAGTAGTTGTCGGTGCCGAAGTGGGAGTTGGTGCCAAAGCTGGAACTGACAAAACTGGAGTCAACAATAAAGGCCTCGGTTCCAAGGAATATCTCAGAGCCAACGCAGTCAAGGTCTGCACCGACTAAATGGTCGGTGCCGATAAACTGGTAATGGTCTGAACCGAGGAGCCTCTCAGTGCCGATATATAGAAGGCTGCAGGAGAGGATGGAGCCGAAATCACTAATGGAGCCGAAGACCTCGGTGCCGAAGGTATAGGCACTGAAAGCACTGGGGCTGACTGAGAGAACTCCAGAGCCGAAAATTTAGTCTTTTTTAGGTTTTGGTTGGTGAGAGTCCCTAGCCGGGGGTGAAAGCAAGAATGAAGCCTTAGAAGAAACATATATTTTCTTATGGGCTCTAGGAGGGGTTGAGACCTCCGATCCAGAAATAGCCTCTGAAAAGGGAGATTTTAGAAGTCCCTTCAGTATCAGCTTGTTTTTCCTTTCCAACAAAGTGCTATTAGAAAAGTTCTTACAAATAGTACAGGGTGGTTCAACAGATAAATGGGAAGCTCCCAAACAATAAACACATAAAGAGTGTGCATCAGAAGTAGGCAGTTTGTGTCCACAATCAGAACACCACTTAAACCCCAGACTACCTTTTTTATCTGCCATGACAGCAAATTAATTAATAGAAAAGTACCAACAATGGTACAAGACAGTACCCGAAGGTATGAAAGAGAAAAGGGAAAAAGATTACCAACGATGGTAAAGAGAGAATACCTTGCGGTAAAAGTAGTAAGGAAAAAACAGAAAAACCTAAGGAAATTATGAACACTAGATGTGACAGGGTAAGTGAGAATAAAATATGAACTTTTCTGACAGAAAAGTAATTTGTAAAGCAATTAAACAATACTTGACTGTACTTAGCTCAAGAGAAGTAGCTTGACACGACCGGATGGCAATGCGGCAAACGAAATCTGAGGTAAGAGGGAGAGGGGGATTGTGGGTAAGAGTTTAGCTCAAGAATTTGAAGCTGACGCAAGCTTGGAAAATGGCCGGCTCAGTTCTGAGCTCGGAACAGATACCCATGCGTAAGGAATGAATGAGGATTAACAATATCAGATGTAGTGTTACAGTGTTTCTAAATGTGGATATGTCTCTCTACATTTTTATGGGAAGTATCTAAAGTAATATGGTGGACATTTTGTGCGTTCCTGGCAGTAGCAATAGTGTTGTACAGTACTGTAAGGTAAGTAAAAGGTATATGCCCTTTTCCCCCTGTAGTGCGATCCTGGAGTTAGTATATATAGTTGGGGGTGTGGGGGTGCAGCCCTCCCTCATTGGGGGTGTGTGGGGGGGCATAGTACCCCACCTAGATTGATTTTATATTGTCTGGTTTCTGTTAAGAGGGTAAGTAAGTAGTTTTTTAAGTTTTGTAAAGAGTTAGTCATTGGTGTTGTAACTGTGCATGTCTATGGCTTAAAATTCAGTATTTTTAAATTCAGCATAGTAAGCTTTCAGTATAATAAGACTGTCAAATAAGTTTTCAATATTTTGAAAATTAGGTACGGTGTTGTGGTCTTAGTCAAATGAAATTCAGTATTTTGAGTTTTCTGCCACGTGAAGTAGATCCATACATATATATATATATATATATATATATATATATATATATATATATATATTTATGTCTACTTTTGTTTATCAAAACTCGTTATTTTGAAAAATAAAAGTACAATCCCACCCAATTATGTGAAAGTGCACTTAAACGAAAGTGTACTTTCGTGAATACTGGTTCACCGAACCGGTAAAATAAAAAAATTAAAAAAAAAACACCACAAAGGCAGTTTTGCGGGGGGGGGGGCAATCCCCCTGCTACTTTATATATACTAACTCAGAGATCACACTACAATGGGAAAAAGAGGTATATTCCCTTATCCCCACTGTAGCATTCTTCGGTCCAAATAGGGGTGTAGGAGGGCCTGCCCCTACAAAAAAGAACTGAGGCTGTAAGCATTGCATTTTGATTACAGTCCTCTCTCTCTCTCTCTCTATATATATATATATATATATATATATCTATATATCTATATATATATATATATATATATATATATATATATATATATATATATATATATATATATATATATATATATATATATATATATATATAGATATATATATATATATATATATATATATATATATATATATATATATATATATATATATATATATATATATATATATGTAGGTGTATATGGAGATAAATATATATATATATATATATATATATATATATATATATATATATATATATATATATAAAGATATATATATATATAGATAGATATAGATATGTGTGTGTGTGTGTGTGTGTGTGTGTGTGTGTGTGTGTGTACATGGGTTTTCCTACAATTCATCAAGAAGACAACATTTTGCAGTGTAAAAAAAGCCATTACAGATGATCAAAAAATCACCTGATTTTACCAGCTTCTTTCAGTGCAAGATTCGGAGTACAGTGGATATAGGGGAATTTAGGAAGTTGGTATATATAATCAGCAGAGGGTGTGGAGATGTAGGGGAACTTGCTCCCCTGCATAAAAGTAGATTTTGTTTTTCTTCAGTTCTGTGATGCAAAATATTGTGCATTGAATCACTGTGATTCAAATAGCTGTGAGTATATGACAGGCATTCAAAGTTTTGATACTTCAAGCATCTGTCAAAGACGTGTGTGTGTGTGTGTGTGTGTGTGTGTGTGTATATATATATATATATATATATATATATATATATATATATATATGTGTGTATCTTGTGGGTCTATTTCAAATACTCAGAATGCCACTTACTCGAGTCTTATATGATTGAGACAAAAACATTGGCCTGCCGTATAAACGAATACCCACAACACAGATAAATTCACCAGGTAAAGCAGGTAGTCAGCCAACATCAACAAAAAAAAAAAATCAAACTGGAGCAAATCAAATCTACCCAAATTGGGGGGGGGTGGGTTTCACCCCCCCCCCCAGGGGCTGCATCCCCCAACTAAATATACCAACTTTGAGATTGCACAATAGTAGGGAAAAGGACAAACTCCCGAATGAATGCCAAATGCCTCCCTTCCCTGGTGAATCTATTCATGTTGTGGATGTTCGTTTATATGGAAGGTCGATGTTTACATGTCTATCATGTAAGATTCAAATAAGTGGCATTTCAAGTATTTGAAGACACACACACGTGTGTGTGTGTGTGTGTGTGTGTGTGTGTGTGTGTGTGTGTGTGTGTGTGTGTGTGTGTGTGTGTCTGTCTGTGTGTGTGTGTGTGTGTGTGTGTGTGTGTGTGTGTGTGTGTGGGCTTCTATAAATTCTGAAGAGAGTCTACATAAAATGTCTGTATTAAGTATCACACACAGACAAGGTGCATATATGTACACGCACATTTCCCTAATACATTGTTTTCTTTTAATGTACCCACCTGCAGGTGTATCAGACACAAATATGTTCATAACATAGTCAAACGCCCTCCACAGCAATAAAAACTGACAGTGTACATAGACTATCCAGTACAAGAGGGGAAAGCAGCTTGTACATGGCCTCAGACCACAGTAACAGGACACATGGCAGACCTCTGTGCTTCTGCTACAACTATTGCTGGACTGCACATTTACAGAGGCAGAATACATGCACTGCGTTATACTGTCCTACTGCACAGAAACATACATCTTTCCATGGTAACGTAGCCCACTAAATAATACAAACCCCTCTCACTGTCTGCACAAATGTACCGATAAACTATAACATAAACATAAATTTAAGACTATTATGTTGCCAGTGCGTTTTATAAGCAAACATTTTATGACTCAGTAGCAGGTACTGCCACATTATGGCCACAAGCAAAATAAACTAAACAAAATAAAATAAGTGACAAACTGAACAACAGGCTACTAATCCACCAGAAAAATTTATTTGTCTCTAGCACCTCAGCCACAAGACCTTCTAGGAGTAACAAACCACACTAAAAAAATCCATTTATTTAGATATTTGCAGTTAATTTCATAATTTAAGTCATCAAAGTACTGTACTTTAAAATACATTTTTATCCATGTATATACAGATATATATGTATGTATGTGTATGTATATGTATTTTTATTTTCCCTTATGTTCCCGAAATTCCTTCCTATATTAAGGATAGTTTTGACTTCCTGAATAAGATCTCTATGTTAAAATGGGATGAGAACATGATTGGGTTACTTTGGGTGTTTGAAGCCTATATACTAGTATTAGACATGTGGATGGTATACAGTCATTATATAAATTTTTGGGCCATAGTTCTTTAATTCACTCTGCAGTAGAACATGTGGATTTTTGACTTTTGAATAATTATTTCATATTTGACAATGATATTTATCGACAAGTATAGGGTACAGGAATGGGGGTGCCTTTTGCCCCCCATGTATGCTAACCTGTTGATGGCTTCATTTGAAACTAATTTTTTGTATAAACACGAGTTTATGAAAAAATATGTGATATTATAGCTACATAAATTAAATATTTATCTGCAGGGGTGGCCAAGATAATATTGTACAGTTTGCTTCTGATCTACAATCTAATAATTATAATTTATTTTTGATGGTTTACAATATGGTAATGAAGTAGTAATTTTGGACTTGACCTTAAAGGGTTTTGCTAATGGTGCTATTCGAACTTCTGTACATAGAAACTTCTTAGATGGTGGGCAATTTTTACATGGAAATAGTTGCCACCCTCCTCATTTGCTCTCTTCACTGCCTTACAGGGAATCGTTAATATTGTCACAAATTTGCAATAATGAGGATGACTTTTATGATGAAGTGTATAAAACTGTTAATATGTTTTGCAATAGGGGATATAGTTATGTGATTAATGAGGTCTTTGGAAGGGTTTTAAAGTTGAATAATGAATTATACTCATGTAAAGGAGGTGATATTTTGCTATGTAACGATTTGAAGGAACAAATGCATTTTGTAACAATTTATAATATTCTAATTGAAAAGATTAGCAGTAGATTAAAGTATTATTGGACTTTTCTTTTAAAGAATCAGGATTTAGCTAAAATGTTTTGGAGACATCTGTGTCTCATATAAACAGGGACGCAATCTTAAGGATATGTTGGTTCACAGTTGTTTTGTTTCCCCTATTCTGAATTTTGAAAGATTACCAGTTATTACTGGTACTTTTCCATGTAATAGTTGTGCAGTTTATTGTCATGTAGCTCTTAAGATGAGAAACAATATAACGTTTTCTCCAGCAGGTCACACCAAGGGAGGTGTATATGCTCTAAGATGTCCATATAATTTATTTTACATCAAAGAAACTAAAATAATGTTTAAAATGAGATTACTAGAACATATTAGGGATATTAAAAAATAAATGCATCGAGAAGTCTGTGTCAGTACAGTTTAAGAGAAACGCAAGAGTAATTTTATGTTATTGAAAGGTACTGTTCCTGAAAAGATTAATTTTAATATAGAGAGTAGTTTTGTCTTAAAAAAACAGCTCCTGTATAAAGAATCTTTTTATTTTAAAATACAATACTTTGATGCCTGGGGGTTTAAATTGTGAAATTAACTGGAAATATCTGCTTTAATTTTTTTATTGGTTAATTGGATAATTATATATTTTTTATATATAAATGGATGATTTTTTAGTGTGGTTTGTTACTCCTTGAAGGTCTTGTGACCAAGGTGCTAGAGATGAATACATTTTTATGGTGGTTCAGACTGTCAAGTTATGGAATGCACACTTACCTTTAAAACAAGATGTCTTCAGTAAATTTGTGGATTTGCTTACTTTCCACAAGCTTCGAAAGTTGGTGGACTGCGATATTCTGGCTGGGTTGGTGGGGGGGGGGGGTTATATCACAAATATTCAAAACCTCTATTGCAGCACTTATGCTAATGAAGCAGTAACTAATGAATGTTTCTGAGTGGCTGTTTTGACTCAGTCCTGCTATAATTCAAGTTGTGCTAAGAGGCTTTCACAAATCCTCATCTGTGTGCACCTGCATAAGCACCTGAGAAGCCCACCTATGTGCACCTGCATAAGCACCTGAGAAGCCCACCTAAGTGCACCTGCATAAGCACCTGAGAAGCCCACCTATGTGCACCTGCATAAGCACCTGAGAAGCCCACCTATGTGCACCTGCATAAGCACCTGGGAAGCCCACCTATGTGCACCTGCATAGGCACCTGAGAAGACCACCTATGTGCACCTGCATAAGCACCTGAGAAGCTCACCTACGTGCACCTGCATAAGCACCTGAGAAGCCAATTAAGCATGAGTGGGAGGGTCAGTACATCCTGTGGGGACACTGGAATAGTAGTGTATTATTGCTGCCTATAGAGGTCCTAAAGAGAAAAGCTGCTGCTGCTGTTCTGAAGCAGGCAGTTAGCATACACATTCCTAACCCCACAAAGCCATATAGTTGTCTCTCTCTCTTGTGCTACTTAATGGTGGCATTATGACTGGTCTTGCTGATTAGCTAATCTATGCTGTATGTTACATACCAAAGAAATCAATATGCATGACCACAAGAGGGCTAGCATAGTGCTCTGGAATGTAACCTGGTAAATGGATATGGCTTCAACAAGCACTGAGTTTAGTTGGGCTACCAGGTGGTGCAGCACAGAAAGTAAAATGTCTTTGTATTTGTTGCATAGAGACCAGCAGGAGCTCCTGAATCAGGAGACTTATGACTGTTTCTTAGTATAAAGTGGATGCCTGGCACAGTCTTGCCAAGGTGGTGCCAGATGCCACTGGGACATCCCAGTCTGGTGAGCAGTATCATCCTGACCCTCTTAGCTGCTGGGAGGAATAGGTCACAGCAAGAGCAGCTGAGATGTATGGTAAGTACTTATAAAAAGTACTTGCTTGTTAAATTGTTTAAACTTTACATAAGTGACTCTTTTGGACATGAAATTTATGATTTTTTATGTGGCTTGGCTAGAACATTCTTCTATACCATATGAGAAAGGACAGGTTTCCCAGGTTTATTTCTTACAGCAATTCTGAGGACATTCAGTACATAGCTGCAGTATGTCTGCAGAGTGCTAGAGGGTGCACTTGTGTAGGTGTCACTGCTTAGCTTCAAGACTACAGGTTAATTATCACAAGTGCATTTAATTCTGGATATAATTTCAGGAACATAATCTGTGACCTTTCAGTGACATTTATAGGCATTCTAGGTACAAATTGTCTTACTGAGGTAACATGTATCATGTGAGACATAAGAGGCATGTTACATATGGCATGTGAGAAGTAAGAGGCATCGCACTGGCAGCAGTGGTCTTCAAATAGCCACAAGGAGGACACAGGCACTGTATATCCTGGCATGTCATAAGTGTGAGCTGGGCCTATCTGCAACAGTGGTGTGATAGATAAATGAATACTCTTAACAAGTGTAGCTGCATGCAGCACCCCCACCCAGTGTGCATCCTGAGGGGGGGTTATTACAGTTTTATTGACTTTTGGGGGAAACAGGGAAAAAGACTTGGGAGATGTTGTCTGGGATGGACATATCTATTTGTTATATGCATATGTTTAGTGGCTAGTGGGTCTGCAGTGTATGTCATTGTTAGGATGTGGACAATACTTTGTGTAAACTGCACCCATGACCAGTGAATACTGATATGAATATGACAACTATATACCTGTTAGTGGTCTCACAATGCATGCACAGGTTTCTATTCATATGTGCAATTTCAACAGCCTTAGCATACAGCACTATGTCATAAGTTGTTTGTAAGAGGGCCACGGATATAGTACTCTACACAGGGGCTGTTGCTTTGTAGGCATAATACTACACATTTGCTCATGTCCACAGCACACTGTGCACAAACACTGGGTAAAGCTAGAATTGTCATTGCTGTCCTGATTTCAAATCATATCACAAGGACATAGCATTATTAATGTAGGCAGTAGCATGCGATGTACTGTTGTACAATAATTCAAAACTGTACTACATAACTATGTGATATACATGATTATCTGACTTATGTATGATGCCTGTTTTATTTCTTCTCCCTCCGTTTGCCATGATACTTTTTCTTTCACTTCTTTCCGTTTACTTCTCTCCATTTATACTGGCATTTTCGACAGCATCTGACATAGTTGTGCCAGTGAATACAAATCAGCACTGAGTCCGCTTCTGCTGCTGTTGTCACTCTCCCCACTAACATGCGCCAATTCCTGCAGTTTTCCTAGTAGCTGCCCATGAGGGACCAAGTCAAATGCCTTGAAGTTCAGGTAACTCCCTGTTAAATTCACCCATTGCTCAGTTATAAAACTGGATAATTTTCAAATGACAGCTCCTTTTACCCGTAGACATGTGTTAGTCGTTGTCTTGCAAAATAATGTCTTCAAGGAAAGCAACCAGTCTTCAGGATTCTCTCTGTGAATTTCCCTGCCACTTTTGTTAGGGTAACAAGCCTGCAATTATTGTGATTTTCTTGTTCCACTCAAACATGATACAAGAGCATCACTTCTGCGGTCTTCCATTTCACAGGCACTTCTAAATTGGCCAGTAGTATGCTGGATTCTGTTGTGAGATAACTCAGCACCAACAACCCTAGGAGGCAGCCCAGCCTGTCTCTCTGCATTACGGCCCTTTAGATCAGTGAGTTCTCTTTCAAATTCCTCTCTCCTTTTCTCTCTCTAATGAGCTCTATCTATGACTCTCCCACTCTGCCCAATCTCCCACCCAGCATGGAACCCTTTATTCCTTTTCATTCATGAAGTCTGAGACAAAGTATTCAGTCAATACTTCTGCTTTTTTCCAAGTCTTCTGTGATCTTCCCTCACATCCATAGCATGGCCAGAGTTGTCCCTCCTTTTAACCTTTTTGCTATATACCTCCAAAAGCCTTTACTCCTCAACCCATTCTGCAAAACTCCCTTTTGACTTGTGCCTTTGCTGCCTTCATATCTGTTATATTACCCTTCTGTTTCCCATCTTTGTAACATACTTTCTCCACATTTCTGCCCCTTCCTTCCACCTCTGTATGTTTTTTTTTGTCCTAATCACTAGCCTCTCATTACCATGTAGCCATTTGGGCCTTTTACCTCTCCAAACCCTTATTCACACCCTTAACACAATATCCACATCATGCACTCCTTCATTTCGCTTCCAGACCCTCTGTCCAGTTCAGCATCATCCACTTCCCAAAAATAACACAGGTCATTATTATCAGAATGAGTTCTTAACTTTCCCATAATGTAAACCACACAGTGGAATGATCAGTGTTGGCTAAGGATGCATTTAACAGCACACCTTTGACCCCTCTGTCTTAGTTCAGATGACATCCAAAATTCTACTCTACCTTTGCTAGTATAGTCCCACATCTAAAGCAGTTATGGTCCAAAATCTCAATAATCTCATACTCTCCTCTCTAACATGAATCTCCAAGTTTACGCCTGGGAGATTCAGATTCTCCATGATTATAACCATCCTCCTCTTATCTCGCTTCCTTTAATAATGTCTTCTCTAGTCTGTTGTCTCCTCACAACACAGCTGGGGCCTAATACTCAGTATCAGCCCACCAGTGTTCACTCTTCCCAGTGTAACTGGGCCCAATATACTGGATCAGTCCACCAGCACTGGCATCATTCCTCTAATCTAACTACTAGGGTACTAAATCTACGCTCTGTCCCTGCCAGCTCCTGTGTCCCTTTCATGGGGGGCTGTTCTTCATTCTATCTGACCTTGCATTTGATGCCTTTGAGTAGATTATTCTTCTGCCTCTGTCCCTCCCTTTAGTCACTCCCGAAGTAACCACACCTGGGCAACTGCATGCCCCATGCCATTTTGTCATCATGTCTCTGTGATGCCAGATATGCCATCTTCCCCTCGTGTATCACTGCTTGCAGCACCCCTACCTTCGTACAAAGACTCACTTCACTGTGAAGTAATATTATCCAGCTATGGTGAGTCACTCTTGCTTCTCTCTCTGTTATATAGCACCGTGCCATTCTTGCATCTCTATGTTCTGTCTATGTTTTGTGCCTGTGTTCTCATTATATCTAGTGCTTGAGTACGCATGCTCCACTTCTGTTTTTGCGACACACCTCATACCCCATTTTAGTTTAAAGGTACTATAATGGAAATGTACATTTCCAACCCAGCTTAGAGCAGCACTCTACACTACAGCCCAAGATGAAGTCTGAACTTTGCAAAGAGCTGGTCTTTCCCTCTCTCTGCTACATCTCCTCCTACCAGTTTCAAACCATTCTCCATTATCTACTGCCACAAGCAGTCATCGTCTCCTGCACTGGTATGTCGGCTAATGGCACAGATAAAACTTTTGAGAATGTTACTTCCAGCTCTGTATCCTCGTAACTCTGTGCCTTGTCTCTTGTCCTGTCTACTATGATTTCATCCATTTGTCGGAGCAGTGATTAGTGACTACAAGTATTAAACATGCATCCATCTGTCCTTCAAGGTGACCATTTTGGCAGAGGTGTAGCTAGCTATTTGGGCACCCAGCAACATCTCCTGATCTAAAGACACCCTCAACTTTAAGTTGAGAAGCAAAAATCTGGCACTCTTTATCTTTCCCATCTATGTTATTCAAAAAAAGGTAATTCACAATGCTCTTCCTTAAGGAGAGAAAACCTGTCCCAACTTTTTAAACTGTAGCAAACTGCTACATGTGTGACAAGCAGCTGCTGCAATTTAAACAATACATGAAGCACTAATACACTTCAGTTTTGACCACAAATGCAATAATTCCTTTCATAATTCTCTTAACACTAATCTTCATGTGCCAATCGCAGCACCTAGCACTTTGGCTACACTACTATATCTTGGTTGTCTCTGTTCATGTTTTACAAAGTCTAAGCCCCAAGTCTCTCATGTCTCTTTTACTAAGACTTAATCCCCTTGGTCAATAATCAAAGCCTTCTTTGTACCCATGCACTTCCAGATTCATGCCACTATCCCCTCACACACCAATCCTTCCTCCAGTTAAGTTACAGCAGACCTACTCACTGCCTGTGCTGGCTACCTTCCTCCTAAGGCAACTGCTCTTCTTTTCTTTACTGATGTATGCTTACAACAACCCATATCATACCATTCTTTTGTTTCTCCCATCCATCTGGGTGCCCCTCTCCAGTGGCTCTTTTTTCTGCACAAAATCGTTCCATGCGTTCTGCAGTAGCAGGATCTGAGCATCCTTGGACCAGATAACAGCACTACAGCCCAGTCATTCCAGCTCAAGAATCATAATCAGTTCATCCACTCCATGGTAGCAGTCAGATCATAGAGAGTACATCAGCTTGCTGGTCCTTTGGAAAGGACTACCCTCTCCCTCGTGGAACACCCTCCTTCCATTGCAACAGCTCGTCTGAGATCCATTATGTACTGCTTGGCTCAAGCACCCTGGGGGGAACATCTAGTACTCCTGCTAGCTGTCACTCATGTGGTGAGCCAGAGCCACTCCCCTCCCCATGGAACAGTGAGGCAGCAACTGCCTCTCACTGCCATCCTCTGCTCCAGCTCCTACAGGTACACAAACCACTATTCAGAATAAAGTCACCTGCAGCGTAGTCAGGGACTAATCCCTCTATGCATGGAGCTAGCCTCTCTTGCTGTTCTTCTGGCACTGGCTACTGTATGGCTACCTCTGACTATGCCTCCTCTTCATCACTTTCACTTTATCTCTTCTTTTGTTGCTGCTTCTCCAGTTCCCGTACTCTACTGACAATCTCTGTGTCCTCTTGTCATCTGCCTTTCAAAATAAATCTCTTCCTATACCAGTATTTTGACTGGCTTCATGTTATCACTCTTCTCCAGTCCCACTACACCCTTCCTAACCTCACTAACCAACATACCATCACCTGCTCTCTCTTACTATACATTTACTGGTAGTGCCCAGGTCCAAGAGCCATCAAAGAACACTGATCCTTTTAATCCCGGGTTATATGTAAACTTACTTGTTCAATTATCAAGATTTAATTTATATTTCTTAATAATTTCTATACTTTGTATATCAAGCCTGGTAACTTATTTCACATTGCTGGTATTTGTCGTGTAAGATACAAACTCTTTAGTCAAGTCTTATTCATATTAATACAAAATCTTAAGTTGTTGTTTGTGGATGAAGGTAGATTATCTGCCTCAGGTACTGCTTGACTAATGTTCGCCCACCACAGGCGAGGGATTAATGGAAAGCAATCAGCTATGGAAGACATCATAGTCAAAGACTATAGCAGTCCTGCTTTAAGGAGATCTGAGAAATAAGAGAGGACATGGGGCAGAACTGCCCTGAGAGGTGCCCATCCCTTCTCTTGCACTTCCTTTTTTTTTTGCCAGGTATTATTTCCATTTCCTCATATTAGGCTTTATGATCTCCTTCAAAACAGTCAACATATCTTGAAAGAAAAGGTGCCTGAAAGAAATATTATTGAGATCTTTAGACCTAAGGGTAGAGGATTAATCAAAATCCTAAACATTAGTGGCAATCTACAGCAATTTTCAGGCTATCTAAAATGTTCTGCCTAGTCATAAATAAGTGGAAAACTGCAGGGATGCTTGCAACATGGCGTCCAGTTTCTGCTGTGTCATCAACGCTCTGAATGTGGCTTTCCTACTGCCATGGAATTTTCTGATGAAATCCATAGAAATCTGACAATCAACTGACAAAAGACACCTTTATGAAAAAAAAGTTCTAAATGATCATCTTTACACAGGAACTGATGCCCATGTGAAATAAACCCCAGGAACCATGATGGTTTCCCATACTTCAATATCAAAGAAATGAACAACAATAGAGAAAATAAACAGTATAGAATGGTCAAAGCTTCTCCAGTAGCATACACATTTCTTGAAGATTGCCAATAGAAGCTTTGCTGCAGCAGTGAGAGAAGGGACAAGTACAGATTTACAGACTGAGAAGTTTGCATACTTGCAGCAAAAAAAAAACTGAAGTTGGTATGACTGACACCGTTTTTATCAAGGAAGCAGGCAAGCACTCCATGAGGAAGACACAATCACCTGTTCTCTGCGCAAATACAGTTCTGTCAGATGGGTCAGTCACATGGTGCTAGGCTGCAGATGATTACCATACAAAATGACTGTTGTTGCAACAGTGATCATTATGATAAATATTCTCGAATATTCTCACAGAATACACATCCCATCTCAAAGTCCCTGGGAATTATCATGTTACAGGACTCTGTACACGCAAACATACAAGTGCAAGGGACACACACACACACACACACACACACACACACACACACACACACACACACACACACACACAAGCATGACATTTGAGTGAATTCCACTTTGGTCCACATCTGTTTAGTTTACAACATTACAAAATTTGATTGACTACGCAGATGACTGACAGGGTATGCACAACTGCATAGTTCTTCAAGTTGGGGAATATATATATAAAGAAAAAAAAACACTTTCCACAGAAGAACTATGCATAAAAGTGAATAAAAACAATATTACAGGTAAAAACTGCTGTCTACTAAATCTCCCTACTCAGAGATGTGTTGTTTTGTTCCCGAGCGGGACTCGTGTACGAGGGGTGTTAAAACCTTATCCCGCTTCACGCAGACATAGTTCTATAATCTGCAGTTGTTGACTATCAACAGGCAGTTACACCACGAACAATGAGGAGTAATTAATTGAAATATGTAAGAAATGTAACAATCGCAATTCACTATGTGGCCACGTAAAGGGGTTTGAAATGGGCCGGTTGTCTTCTTGTGAACATGCCAACTGTCATGAGTTGTAACATTATGGATGACTGAGAAGCAGCAGTCATGTGGATAGCTCAGGAAAGAACACTACTAGGGAGAGGAATTCTACCGTTATTCCTCTTCCTACATGAAAAACAATCTCACTGAATAGAAGTTAACAGATGACATACCCTTTCTTAGGTTAGCAGGCATCATTTGTTGAAAACATTACAAATTAAGGTACTTCGGAAAAGTGGTTGCGATAATACGTAAGTACCCTTTTTTCCAACCAACTGGTTAAGTAGTTTGCACTTGGCTGGGATCAGAGATTCCAAGTTTCCATTGGGTATAGAACTTATCTTAACTATATAGTTGTAAGCTTCTAGTTGCAGTTCAAATGTAGAACAATATTTAATATCTGCTTGGTGATCTGAAAGATCTAGTTTAATAGATCTGCTTCTAGCTTTATGAGCTGAGGTGTAGGCTTTTGTTGGGTTGAGTTGAGTTGGGGTCATGGAGGTGAAACCTCTAGTGCAATAATGTACCTCGTTTCGATAACGCAAAGTTTCCAGCCAATGGCAGCATACTGTAGTAGTCCTTAACCAATCACTGAAGCAGTTTCTGATTGGTTATTTTTTGCCATTCTTGATTTTGATTGGCCATTATTGTTTATATTGTTACAATGGTATATTGTTATATTATCGGCAAGTTCTTCTTATTTAAATTTACTTATTTGATGCACAATTCTAATAATATGTTGTTTCATGAAGCATGGAGGCATTTAATATTGGCTTTAACATCACATTCAGGTTTAGAAGCTGTTAGCAATGGATTGGCTTTGTCTATGAGTTGGTAGGCCGATTCTGTGTAGCTTAGATTTTTATTGGTTAGGTTTGATCCATTCTGAGAATACGTTGAGTGAAGCTTCCAACCAATTATAGTATATTGAGTGGACTTAGACCAATCTCTGAGGAGGCTTTGGATTGGTTAATTTTGGCATTCCTTGATTTTTATTTGCTGTGATAATTTATATCGGTAGTATAAGCAAAATGTTATTTTTTTGAGATTTAATCTTAAGCAGCTTTATGATGTTTTTTAAGAGTTCATGCTGCTTGGGGAGATTTGTACTATCTTCAATATTAGAAAAGCAATGTATCAAGGAATAGATCAGCAATGCCGACAGACTGGTTTTCATAAATATTTTTTGCTGTTGTAATTTTGTGAAGTATATTTTTCAGTTTTCATGATATAACACTATTATTTGCAATGGGATGGGCATATCTAGTTATAACAGTGAATTTTAAGATGTACAATTTCTTTACAATTGAAGCCATTTTGCCATAACAGTGAACTTTATCAATATGTATAATTTTTTTACAATTGGTATGAAGTTTATGGGTTTTGCAGTGAAAGTAACATAATTGGACAAGCCATTTTTCACTGATTTGCTGTTCCAGTACTTAGTATTGGTCACCTCAACCAAATGAAATACACTTTCCATAGTGCTTCGATAGGTAGTTACATTTTTAGATTTTCAGTGGGTGTCATATGATAGATTAAGTTATTTTCATTGATTGGTTGTTTTGATACTCTACATTGATTGTCTCAACCACTCGTAACACAGTTTGTACTGAGCTTGGTAGGTAGTTAGGCTTTTGTACTTGTTTTGGTAGGACAAGATTTTATATTATTCTATGATGGGCTAGGGAGGTTAGCTGAGGCAATTAATTATGCACAGTAAATTTTTTGATGTTTTAATTGTTTGCTGTTTTTAATACAATATTTTTTGATTATTTTTATTATATAATGATAGTGTTTTCGATGTATTCTTTGAATGGTCTGAAGAAGCAACTTTGTGTTACAAAAGCACTCACCTTCTGTTTTTTATTTACTGTTCTATTTTATTAAAGTTTTCTGTTCCATCGCAAAGTGGTTTTGGATGTTATTGATGCCTAAGTAAAGATTTTATTTACAGCTGTAATATGGGCCTAGTCAAGGAGGTATATCCTACATACTGTTTGTCAGAAGGGCTGTGTGTGAATGAGTCTGTGTGAAACTAAAACGGCGGTGTTCTCTCTAGGAATTTAAAACCTGCACTTAACGTAACTGGGAGGCATATGAAGTTCAAACCTAATGAGCCTTACGACCATTGCATCTTGCCAATCCCCACCCTAGATTGTACCGCGTGTCCTCATGGAGGGTTATTATCTCTAAGAACTGAAAATCTGCACTTAAGGTAGCTAGAAGGGATATGAAGTTCAAACCTAATAAGCCTTACGACCATTACATCTTGCCAGTCCTCACCCTAGATTGTACCACATGTCCTCAAGGAGGGCCCACCCTAGATTGTACATCGTGTCCTCAAGGAGGGCTATGCCAGTCAAGTCCAGGGGGAAGGTATAAATACCCATTGAATTAATGAAGGAAGATAATGTATGACGCTGCTTATCTGCAGGGGGAGTCGATTCCAGAAGTGAGAGAAACACTGAGTAATGAATCTGTCTCTCCACCTTATTTTACTGGTCTGTTGAGTCAGGTTTAGATCCCTTGTTCTGGCATTTGTGGGACTGCCTGATTTACCATTGTACAAGAGTTCCTGAACTGCTGGTTCTCTGACTGCTCATAAGTCAAGACACAGGTCTCCTCTGAGAAACCTATAAGACACAGAAGAGTGGCACAGTGTTTGTGTTTTCTGGGTGCTTAGGGATTTTAAGCCTGTGATCATTTTTGTAAGGAACTCTGAGGTTTTTCCAGCTATTTGATGTGTCTAGTGAGATACATCCCAAACAGAGTGATGTATTTTATAACTGGTTTGATAAATGCTGAGTACTGGTGCTGGCACTGGTACTGTGTAAATAGTGCACATAATTCCATAAGTGACTGTGCAAAGCTGAAGTGGGCTGCTTTTCATTTCATCTTTAAGTTATCTTTAAATAACAATATCTCTGTCTCCAGTGTGGTTAAAAGAATAGATACTAGTAGAGATTGTAGGCAGTTTGAGCAGGGACTTACCAAGCAGCAATTCCTTGCAAGTCTTTTGCTACAATTATATAAACTATTCAAGCTAGTTTTCTTGCTCAAGTTGTGAAGCCAGAAAACAGACTTAACATTTGCTGTTGTGCTACAATTTGGGAGGTGTTATGAATGTCTAAATCACAGGCAGTAAACTGCTGTAATTTACAGAACCATTCCTGCGTGAGTACTATCACCTGGTGCATGCTAACTTAGTTACGTTTTGCTTTCCTGCTGTGATTCCTTAAGACCCACAGCCATGGAATACTTACTGAAAGCCTTAGTGAAATCTGAGTAGAAACTTATCAGGAGCATGTGCCTTTGGAACAACAACTAGTAGGCCTGGCTAATGTAGTTGTTGCCCACAGAATTACACTTGCCATTAAAAACCTTAGAAAAGAAGATGGCATTGAGTTTTATTTGGTAACTTTTGAAAGGTATGTCAAAAAAGAAAAATGAGGCAAGTCAGAATGGGCTAAAATTCTTTTTTCACAGGTAACAGCAGAAGCATTAAAACTGATTACACTGACTATGAAAATTTAAAACTGAATTAACTAAAACTAGAATATCTTCTGAAGGCTAGGGTGTAAAATTTAACAACTGGACTTTTAATTCTGACAAACCAGTAAGACTAGAAAGGTGCTGTTAGTCCCTAATTATAACAAAATTAAATGTTTAGAATTGTTGGCAGTTGACAGATTTAATGGAGTATTTCCTAGTAATATGAGAAAGTACGTGGTGGTGCAGGTTAGCGTTGTCACCTCACAGCAAGAGGTTCTCCCGTTTGATTCTCAGCTGGAGCACCTTCTGTGTGGAGTCTGCATGTCCTCCCCACAGTCGAGTGATGTTAAAGACATGCAGGTAGGTGCTTGCGTGAATGGGTGTGCCTTCTTTGAAGGTTGGGCGTTGGGCTGGCAACTCAGCACCGTAAAAATCCACTGCCAAGCATGAACGGACCGGAGTTCCGCTGTGGCAACTCCTAACTGGGAAAAGCCGAAAGACATTACTTTTATGTTTTGTAAAGTGACTACAATAACTCCGACAGGTTACGTCTAGTAGTGTGGCAGATACCTAGACTGCACTAATTAGCCCACCCCGTGAGATTAGTACAACCAGTAAAATTAATCAGGTAGTTAAGTACAGTCAAAAAAATCAACCGATAAAATACGCATGTCCACTAAGAAAGGAATCAAAGGGAAAAAGAAACATTTTGTGATAACTTTTCAAAATCTAATAGAGTGCAATGGGACAAAGCAATATTGCAGGCCTGAAGGAATCTACACTAAAAGACAGAAATATAGAAGAAATAGTGGGCATCAAGGGAGAGGAAAAAATCAACCAAATGCACTCAAATATTGAAAATTAGTGGAAGTCTCCCCACCCAAATAAAAAAAAAGACTCAAAACTACTTCCTTCTTAGAATAATTTACCACTCTTCTCCCCCACTACCCCCCACCGGCAGTTCAATCCTCTGCAGCACCACTCTGACCCAGTCATATTGTTCTATA
>NC_056744.1:1615649541-1615686729 GCF_019279795.1 Protopterus annectens | reverse complement strand
GATATGTTGCTTTATTTGGCTTATATATAATGTAAATAGTAACCCATCTTGACCTACCTTTGTTTGTGAAGAATTATTGGACTCTTTGAATATTCTGAATAAATCATTACTGTTTCTCAGTTGTTTAAGAATCCCTCCTTTTTTAAATAAAAACAGATGACAAGTGATGTACCATATCAGTTAATACTTTGAGAGATGTAGTTGTAAGAGTTATTTTTTGGGACAGCTATCTTGGAATCAGTTTTTTGCTTATTCTTTCTAGCATCATGTGAAGGCTGCCAACTTAGCCAGATAGGATTTTATACATAATTCTATCATTTGTAAATATGAATGTTGAACTGCAGACTTGTTTTCTTAAATGAAAGAATATGCTCTGAAATGTTGAACTTTAAACAATGTAGCAACATTGCCCTCTGCTGTAAAGAAAGCTAAGTCAAGCATCTCTTGTCTGTCCTTTGAAGTTGAAATTATTTCATGCCTGTCCCTTTGATGTTAGAATTTGGAGTAGATGAGTCTGGAGTGAAGCATCCTGCCTATTGTTTTAACTTAAGGTATAATTATTAGAGTTTACATGTGGAATGTCTTTTATTGATGTAGTTTCCTGTAGGTGCAAAATGATAATTATGTAGTATCTGTTAGCCTGGGAACACCAGGAAAGTGTAAAAGAAATGATGTAATGGGAACAATGACTGTAATAGCAATTTAAACAGACAGTATCAGAAGGCATTGCACATTTTTGTCTTGACTATCCAACTCCCAGCACTGTCTTGCTCTAGATGTAAGTTATCTTAGACTTGTGTTTTCTTTTAGAAATAGCCAGGAACTAGAAAAAATTAGACTAAGTGTTTTTCTGTGATTTCAGAACTGTACTACTGATTTATTTTAAGTATTTCTGTGTGATCTCTGAACTCTTGAATAGCACTGTTTAGTAAGAAGTATTGCCTTGTGTTTTTATTATTTATTATTAAATATTTTAAAACCTTTTAACTGTGGCTGTTTTGTGTAGAGATAATATAAGCTCTTTAGAGTACTTGAATGCCTATGGTAAAATTGTACAAAGCCACTCCTATAGCTTTAGCCCTGGGCTATACTACCAATTGGATAATAATATTGCACGGTAATAATTGGACACCCTTTTAAGGGTCTTTGAGTAGCTGATAATTATAATTGGGTGGTGGCAAGTGGTACTACTTTATAGTCTGAGTAAAAGGGGCACAGCTGGAGAACCTGTGCCAGCCTTCCCCAGAAGTGTCTGTGTGGTTGTATAAACTCTTATCTCAAAGTGTGTGTGTATCAGCTACTTGGGCACGGACACAGAGCACTGGTTGGACAGAGAGGGTACTGGAGATTTTAGCTTGTCCACTATGCTGAGATCTGGACCCTATAGCTGTGCCAGTGGGATGTCTTATTGGGGACCTGGAGAGCAAGGGAGCGATTATCCCCAGACTGACTGTGATCTCTGTGTGCTCTTAAAGGAAATTGCACTTTACTATATGTATTTGTTATCCTTTCCTCATATATGAAATGCCCTCTCTGGTGTTAGTGGTGAGGATTGAGACTCCTTGATTGCTGGGCCAGGGCACAGGCTTCACGTTTGTGGTGGTAGTGGTGGGATATCCACATCATATATTAATTAGGTGGCAAATACTAATTGGCTTGTAATGGTGTGGGTAGAGTAACTCCTGTAGCTTGTGTACAGTGAGCTTTGAAGGTGTTTTGTACTCTAAATCTGCCACACAGTGAATACTCAGAGTTCAGATCACACTTGTTTTATTTATTTTGTTAGCTTAGTTAGTCAGGGTGAGCAGGCAGCTTGTCAGCAGAGGAGTATGGAAAGCTGACAAGGAGCCAGCTGGTGGAGATGTGCCAGGCTAGGGGACTGGTGCATAGAAACCTGACTAAGGCAGACCTGATTGCAGCCTTGGTTACAGCTGCATCAGAAAACAGCAACCAGGAAGACAATCAGACTGGCAGTGGAGATATAATACTCACAGAGAATGGACAGCTCAACCTTTATGCAGTGGACCTAAAAATCCATCTGGAGCTAAAGAGACTTGAGTTGGAGGCCAGGCATTTGGAAATAGAAGCAGCTGAGAGACTGAGGAGTTTACAGGCTGAGGAGAATGAGAAACTGCTATGTCTGGAGGCTGAGAAAAAGGAAAGGCAGAGGCAGCATGAGAAGGAGATGCTGACTCTTTGCCAGAGTCATGGAGGTAATGGGGAAGGGAGTAACTGGGACCCAGAAGCACAACAGGTCAGTATGTTTCTTCAGCAATTTAAGAGGGGGATAATTTTGATAGTTTCATTCATATGTTTGAGAGGGTATGCAAAGAGTATAGTGTTAACCAAAGGCTCTGGGTATGGTTCCTGACCCCCTTACTCTATTGTAAAGCTGTAACTGTACTGTCTAAAATGTCTGACATTGCATGTTTTGATTATACTGCTGTTATGAAATGTCTTTTAGAACTGTTTAAGCTAACACCTGAAACATATAGGAAAAAGTTTCATGAGCATAGACACAAGGCAGTTGAAAGTGTGTGTGAATATGTTTCTGAACTGAGCACTTATTTCCATAGGTGGGTGAGTGAATGTCAGGTCACCACTTTTGAAGGGCTGGCAGACCTTTTGGTGAGGGAACAAGTCCTTAGCACTTTGCCTGAGGACATGAGGATCTGGTTAGCTGATAGACAATGTACTACTTCATATGAGTTGGGGAAGAAGGGAGACCTATACCTGGCAAGCAGGGCAGCCCTGCACAGTAAGGGGACCCTCAGTACTGCTCATGGGTCTAAAGGAACCCATGGTGGGCAGCACAGACTGCCACAACAGAATCTGCCAGTAGCAGGGGAAGCCACTAGCCCAGGTACACATCCAGGAGCTAGGGTTAAATGTTTTGAATGCAACCAGTGGGGCAATCTGGCATACAGATGTCCATGAAGGCAAGATGAGGAACAAAAGGTGAGGGAGCCAGTAAGTGGGAAAGACAAAATGCCAATAGTAGGTTGTCTTGAGACAACAGGGGTACTGAACTGCCATCCTGCAGATGTCCTGATAGGGAAGGATTTGGAAGAGGCAGTACCATGTGCTTATGGAGTTACACACAATCATGTGGGTCTGGTAGCCTGGGGGAGACCCAGACAGACTGCATACTTACAGCCAGGACTACTGATGTGGTTACTTCAGGGAGGGAGCTACGTTGTAGCAGTGAGACTGAAGGTGAGCCACAGCTGCTTTTGGGTACTGGTGTTCCCTTGGACAGTGTGACTGCAAAGGTAGAGGTAAGTAGTAGTGCCCAGGCTGACAGTGAGGCACCACTGTCAGAGGATGCCAGACTTCCTGTGGAAGGGGAGCTGGGGATGGTTACAAGGATAGAGTTGAGACAGGCTCATTTCTCAGACCCTACATTGCAAGGCCTGAGGCAGGTAGCTAGGGAGGCACCTGATTCTCAAGGAAAGGAGGAATCTATATACTGGGACAAAGGGTTACTATAGAGAGAGTGGACCCCTGAGGGAGGGCTAGAAGGTGAGAGAGTACAGCAGTTGGTAGTGCCTAGAGCCTACCATCTGGCACTTCTAGCCATAGCCCATGATATTCCCTTTGCAGGTCATATGGACATACAACATACAAAGAGGTGTATTTTGCAAAACTTATATTGGCCTGGAATTTCCAGAGATGTAACAGGGTACTGCAGGACCTGTGAGCAGTGCCAAAAGGTAGGCAAGGCAGGAGACAAGATGAAAGCTCCTTTGATGCCTTTACCTGCGATTCTGGAGCCATTTCAGAGGGTAGCTATGAATGTTGTGGGTCCTCTGAGTACCCCAAGTTCCACAGGGAAAAAGTATATCCCAGTGGTAGTGGATTATGCTACATAATACCCTGAGGCAGTGGCTTTGTCCTCCATTGAGGCAGAGAAGGTGGTAAATACTTTGTTAGAGATTTTCAGCAGGGTAGGTTTCCCAAAAGAGATACTGACTGACAGAGGTGCCAATTTCATGTCAGACCTACTGGCTTGTCTGTGGAAGTCCTGTGGGGTGAAGCACATGAAGACCACCCCCTACCATCTCCAGATTAATGGTGTTGTTGAGAGTTTAAACTCTACAATCAAGCCCATGCTATGGACATTTGCAGATCAGTTTAAGAGGGAGTGGGACAAATACTTGCCCCATCTGTTGTTTACTTACAGTGAGGTTACCCAGGAATCCACATGTTTTTCACCATTTGAGTTGCTGTATGGGCATTGGGTGAGGGGACCTCTAGGTTTAATTTGAGATGAGTAGGATGGTGAGTGCAAGTTTCAGAAGGAGTATGTTGTGGCATACATCCTATACCTCAGGACAAGGCTCAGGGAACTCATGGGCTTGGCCCAGGAGAACCTGGGAGAAGCCCAACAACAGAAAAAGGTGTGGTATGACAGGAATGCTTGAGCTAGAGAGTATGCTGTGGGGCAGCAGGTAATGGTTCTCATTCCTGTCAGACACAACAAGCTGCAAACAGCTTGGGAGGGTCCCTACAAGGTGATAAGAAAGGTAAGTGATGTTAACTACATGGTGGAACTGCTAGGCAGATGGCAGGGGCACAAATTGTACCATGTTAACATGATGAAACCTTACCATGATAGGGAGGTCTTTGTGCTGAGCATTTGCAGTTGATTGCAGGAGGAGTCTGAGGGGGATCTGGGGACTATCTCCTCAGTAAGTCTTGGGATAACACCTCAGTGGAGGGGGGTAGCAATGTCCCAGCAGCTATCCCCTACCCAGGTTCGAGAAATCCGAACAGTGTTGCAGGAATTTGGGGACATGTTCACTGGGAAACCAGGGTGCACCACCTGGGGCATTACTAGGTGGATACAGAACCCCAAAGGCCTATTAGGCAGGCCCCTTATAGAGTGCCTGAGAGAATCAAACAGACTCTGTGGGAGGAGGTACAGGAGGTGTTGGAACTAGGGGTGATTCAAGAGTCCATCAGTCCCTGGACTTCCCCAGTGGTGCTGGTGACAAAGACGTATGGTAGCACCAGGTTCTGTGTGGACTACAGGAAATTAAATAGTCACACAGAGTCAGATGCTTACCCCATGCCTAGGACAAATATGTCCCTAGAGCAGCTGGGTGGGGCTAAGTATCTTACAACCATTGATCTTACCAAGGGTTACTGGCATGTGCCCTTGACTCCCAGTGCTAGAAAGAAGTCAGCCTCTGTGACTCCTTTGGCTTGTATGAGTTCACAAAGATGCCCTTTTGGATGAAGAATGCCCCAGCAACTTTCCAGAGGATGGTAGATCATATCCTAGCAGGAGCAGGAGGGTTTGCCCTTTCTTACCTAGATGATATTGCCATCTACAGCCATTCCTGGCCAGAGCACCTTCAGCATGTCAGGGAGGTGCTGGGCTGACTACAGAGGGCAGGGTTGACCATTAAGCCAAGCAAATGTCAGGTGGGTATGGCTGGTCTCCTACCCAGGACATAGAGTAGGGAGTGGTAAGATAAGACCAGAACCTGCCAAAGTAGAAGCCATTCAGGCATGGCCTGCACCTGTTACTAAAAAGTAGGTGAGGGCATTTTTAGGGACAACAGGGTACTACAGAAAGTTTGTTCCCAGTTATAGTACAATAGCTGCTCCCCTCACAGACCTGACAAGGAAGAACAGGCCAGATAAGGTAGTGTGGACCCCAGCATGTGAACAGGCATTCCAGAAGCTTAAAGAAGCTTTGGAAGGACCCTCTGTGTTAGCCAGTCCAGATAAAAGCAAATAATTTGTTGTGCAGGTGGATGCTTCAAACCATGGGGTGGGGGCTGTAATTAGCCAGATTTCTTCAGAGGGGAAGAGCACCCAGTGGTTTATCTCAGTCATAGCCTCCACCAAAGGGAAGAATGCTATGCAGCTGTAGAAAAGGAATGTCTAGCCATAGTGTGGGAATTGCAGAAACTTCAGCCTTATCCATATGGAAGGAAATTCACTGTTATGACAGATCACAACCCCCTAACATGGTTAAACAGAGCCAGACAGCAAAATGCCAAGTTGCTAAGATGGAGCCTGGGGTTGCAAGCATATGATATGTCAGTGCAACACCGCAGTGAGAGTAGCAATGCCAATGCAGATGGGCTCTCACGACAGGGAATGGGGTAGGTATACTCAGATAGACCTGACCCTCTCAAGTGGCGTTTCTCAAGGGTCACTTGAAAAACTAGCTTGAGTTCTCCGGGGGGGGGTGAGAAATGTGAAGGCTGCCAGCCTAGCCAGATATGATTTTATACATAATTCTATCATTTGTAAATATGAATGTTGAACTGCAGACTTGTTTTCTTAAATGAAAGAATATGCTGTGAAATGTTGAACTTTAAACAATGTAGCAACATTGGCCTCTGCTGTAAAGAAAGCTAAGTCAAGCATTTCTTGTTTGCTTTTGAAGCTGAAATTATTTCATGCCTGTCCATTTGAAGTTAGAATTTGAAGTCAATGAGTCTGGAGTGAAGCATCCTGCCTATTGTTTTAACTTAAGGAATGATTACAAGAGTTTACTTGTGGAATGTCTTTTATCGATGTAGTTTCCTGCAGGTGCAAGATAATAATTATGTAGTATCTGTTAGCCTGGGGACACCAGGAAAGTGTAAAAGAAATGATGTAATTGGAACAAGGACTGCAATAGCAATTTAAACAGAGAGAATCAGAAGGCATTAAGCATTTTTGTCTTGACTATCCAACTCACAGCACTGTCTTGCTCTAGATGTAAATTATCTTAGACTTCTTTTTTTTTTTTAGAAATAGCTAGGAACTAGAAAGATTAGACTGTGTTTTTCTGTGATGTCAGAACTATACTGCTGATTTATTTTAAGTATTTCTGTGTGATCTCTGAACTCTTGACTAGCACTGTGTAGTAAGATGTATTGTCTTGTGTTGTTATTATTATTAAATATTTGAAAACCTTTTAACTGTGGCTGTTTTGTGTAGAGATAATTTAAGCTCTTGTATGCCTTTGGTAAAATTGTACAAAGCCACTCCTATAGCTTTAGCCCTGGGCTATACTACCAATTGGATAATAATATTGCACAGTAATAATTGTCCACCCTTTTAAGGGCCTTTGAGTAGCTGATAATTATTAGAGGGTGGTGGCAATTGGTACTACCATATAGTCTGAGTAAAAGGGGCACAGCTGGAGAACCTGTGCCAGCCTTCCCCAGAAGTGTCTGTGTGGTTGTATAAACTCTTATCTCAAAGTGTGTGTGTGTATCAGCTATATGGGCAGGGGCACAAAGCACTGGTTGGACAGAGAGGGTGCTGGAGATTTTAGCTTGCCCACTAGGCTGAGATCTGGACCCAATAGCTATGCCAGTGGGGAGTCTTATTGGGGACCTGGAGAGCAAGGGAGCGACCAGCCCTGGACTGACTGTGATCTCTGTGTGCTCTTAAGGGAAATTGCACTTTACTGTGTGTATTTGTTATCCTTTCATCATATATGACATGCCCTCTCTGGTGTTAGTGGTGAGGATTGAGGATCCTTGATTGTTGGGCCAGTGCACGGGTATCACACATCAGTCCAAGGATTTGTTTCTTTTATTCTTTTAAGAGTAGGGGCCATCCCTTCCATTTCTTATGGGATAGGCACTGTGTTGTTGTTTTTCATGAATATAGTAGCTTCTTCCAAGTCATTAATGGTTCTCATCTCATTGGTGAAAAGTATTTTTATCTTGGCTGGAAAGGCTAGCTGTGCTTTAATGTTGTTTTGTTTTAACAGTTTTATTATTGGCCAGACTTTTTTCCCTTTGTTCTAGTATTCTGGAAGAATAATAGTCAAACCTTATCAGGCTTTGATTGTATTTTACGGGTGATTTTCTCCAAGCATATTTTAATATTAGTTCCTTGTCCAGAAATGAAAGAAATTTTGGTACTTATGTATTATCGCAACCAGATTTTCGCGATAGTGCTTGCTTCCCAGTGCGGAAAGCTAAAAAGAAATTAATGCAAAATCACACTGACAATGTCAACTTCATCTAAAAACTTTGTTTAGGTAGCAAAAACATTGTAAATTTAAAGGAATGATTGCTTGTTGCAAGCTATGCTGTTTTCCAACATCTTGTCACTGTAAATACATTTTACACAGCCGCAATGTGTAATACACATTCCATATCGCCAGCCACGAGCCTGTAAATGCTGTCAAAGTTATACTTCAGATTAGTAAAGACGATCTATGTAGATATTCATTGGTAGTGAACTAACCCCAAAAAACAACCTTTATAAATACAATGCGTTTGTGGGATCTACCTAAGACAGAAAAGGAGTCAATAGCACTTTTCCAGCAATATGGCATTATATCAACAAGTAAAGAATGCTGTTCCAGACATTCAATGACATTATACTATGGGAAGCAGATTTTTTGGAAATGCAATACAGAAAAATGTTACCAACACATAGGAGTTCGAGTGAGTAATTTCTTTGAAGGAAGTAGAATTAATTTTACCACCACTGTCCGCTTCATTTATTGTTGGGCAAAGCAGATGACATCTATAAGTTTCTGTCAGGAAGAACTGGACATGGCTGACAAGACAGTCATAGACTGGAGTAACTACTTACGTGATGTCTGTGTCTTAGAACTGGAGAAAAAGGACAAGAAAGAAATCGGAGGGCCAGGGTGTATTGTGGAAATAGACAAGACTCTTTTTACTAGACGTAAAGGTAATGCTGGCCATATTCTCCCTCAACAGTGGGTATTTGGAGGGATATGTAGGGAGACAAGAGAGACTTTTCTTGTAAAAGTTCCTGATAGAACAGCCGCAACATTATTTAATAAAATCAAAGAATACATTAAACAGGGCACTACTATTTATTCAGATTCATGGCGGGCATATCAAACTCAACAAATAGAAGAAGCTGGTTTTAGTCATGAAAAAGTAAACCATAGCTACAACTTTGTAGATCCAAACACAGGAGTGCATACACAACACATAGAGAGAATGTGGGAATCTGTTAAGAAGAGAAACAAAAAACAGAGAAGCACTGCAAGACACCATTTGGACTCCTACCTAATTGAATATATCTGGCATGAAACATAGCTTGCACTAAAGAAAGACTTATTTGATGCAATCTTGACAGCAATAGCAGACAATTTCTCTCCATACAAAAAGTGTATCCCAGCAAGTGAACCATCTACAAGTGAACCATCTACAAGTGAACCATCTACAAGTATGCTTTCTTAATCAGCGATAAAATATTTACAAATATGTTGCTCAAAAACATCTGGAAGACGTCCACATGAATACTGTGCAAAACATCCACAAAACATTGCAACAATAACTGCTATCCCCCCAAAAACATCAGTTTCTGTCAAATACTGCAAGAATGCTCTTCGTAACTTTAGCCTCCATCGTCAAGATCTTCATCTCTGTTTGATTGTTTAGATTGCTATTACCTTTAACTTCAATTATTTCCTACAGTATGTCAAATAAAACTAGTTATTTACCAAAAAATGTGTTGCTCCAGATTTCTTCTTCTCAGGAAAAAGTTTAGTATCCAATTTCGTAGTAATCCATCACGCAGTAAAAACGAGCGAGCATTTCCCATGCATCCTCAGTTCACTTCTGCACTAAGACAGCAGTGCAACCAATTTTGATGTACGCAAAGGAAGTTTCACATTTCTGCGTTAATTTACACTACTAATTTATGACAAACTACATTGTACCCAAAGAAAACATCACTTTCTGTCTTACTTTTAGTCCCACAATCCGTTTTTGGGCCAACAAACGTATTACCGCAACCGCGAAAATCTGGTTGCGATAATACGTAAGTACCGAAATTTTGTAACTATGGATCTGGGTGGAGTATGTATTGAGTTAGAAGCAGGTTTCCTCAGTGCTATATGTGCCCTTTCAATTCCAAATGAAAGTCCCTCTTTCATGTCTAAAAATTCAGGAATCCAGGTTAAGAATTAAATAATGTCTTCACCTTCAGTGTTTTCAGGCAGACCAAAGATCCTTATATTGTTTCGCCTTTCCCTTTTTTCTAAGTCATCTATTTTGTTAAGTAGCCATGTATTCTGTTTAAGCAGAAATTCTTTTTGGAATTCTTCCTCTTTGATTCTCCCTTCAATGTCATTTAGAGAACTCTCTATATTTGTTATTTTTTGTCTGGTGTTACTGTAATAGTTCCTTAAGATTATCAATTTGTTTTTGAGAAGTTAATTTGAGGTTTTCTAAGTCATTTTAAAAGCCATCCATCTTCAAAGATAGTTCCTGTAAGGTAGATGTTATCAACTGCAGTTTTTTTTTCAAAGCAGCATCTGGATGAGAATTCCTTGAATTGTTCATATTCAGTGACTCAATATATCTCCAAGTTACTTGACAGGAAAAGTTTTGTATATCTCCACCAAAATTGATATTTATGTAGTTTAGTAGTTTATCTATAGATTTCTGATGTTTTAAATGTGAAAATAGTAAAAATGTCCTATATTATTATACTAGTTTATGGAGCTCTCAAAATTCACTGCTGTCAGTTGGCCATCTAGGCTCCACCCCTAGCTCGAATTTTTTTGAAAGCTATGAAGTCTGAAATGCAGTTGTCTTTTATTTCCTGTCTTCAGTCTTTAATGATTTGCTAGAAAACTGCAATTTTATGGAAAATGGTCCAAAAATATGAGGCAAAAATATATACATTTGGGAGATATGCTATCATTATCCGTCCTCACTGATTTGCCACAAAAATGAGGAACAGACAAAAATATGAGTGAAAAATCTGGTTATTCTGTGAAAATCTATATAGTTGAGAGATACAGAGAGAGACTGAAGAGTGAAAGCGACTGAGCACTGGCAACAGCAGTCAAGCGGTTTGCTTACTTCTCGACCTCTTAGATCAAGGTTTCTGGATAAAGTCTAAAATAAATGGGAAACAAAGCCTCAAAATTGGATTTACATATTGCTGTTATCAAATCATTAAGTTGCTTAAATGTGGGATTTGCATTTGAATAATTTTCTGAAGCAAATGTGTGACTGTTTGAGAGTGAGGGAGATTGACGACCACTGACAGCAACAGTAAAGAGGTTTGCAGACCTCTTGACCTGTTAGCTCAGTAAATTTGGGTAAAGCCTAAAATAATGGGGAACAAAGGTACAAAAATAGGAGCAGATTTTAAATATTAGTATGTTATAAAATTACAAAGTTGCTTAAATAACAGGATTTGTGTTAGCATGATATTTTTCTGTAGGTAATGAAGTATAAAACCCAAGTGTATGTCATGAGTACTACAGACTCAGAATGGTGGGCAGTATAAGGAGAAGCAAACTATCTCATGCCACGTTAACTGAATCCCCCCTTAATACCCATTTTGCTGCATGCAGATACATGGGATCATTTTACTGACTTATGTGCATTGCTCGGTACACTACTCCTGCTGTCCTTTTTAATGAACTAGTCAAATGAATTTCTGGGAGGAAATGGCATTTCAGTCCCCACAAAGTACTTAGATGAAGTAGATAATAGGATAGGAAGTCAAGTACCATCCCATCTGTATGTAGGTTCTCATTAAGGCTTCATTAGTCAGTGTGCATGATGTCAACTGGCAGATTTGCATGTCAATCAGTCATGCATCATTTGCATGTGATATCACATCCGCTTAACATGTCAGTCATACAGACAATGCCTGCTTCTGTGCTGTCCAATTGTGCGGGGTACCAGAATATAATTCCCATTTTAGGAATAAGGGACCAAAAATAAAGTAAATATCTGGATATTTTTTTAAATGTTATGTTTTGGATGTAAAACGCTTCCAACACCATTTACATATACTACAGAAAGTTTGAAACATTAGACAGAGGAACTATTTTACATCTAAAATATGTAAAAAAAATAATATAACAGTTAAAAAAATAAGTAAGTACAACACAGCAGTTTTACAGACAGCCCATTCTCCATACACAGTAATGCCCTCCAGGGTGTGTGTTACTGTGTAAAAAATGCCCTTCCAGGGGTATAGAGGCCCAACACATATTTACACAGTAACACACACCCTCTTGGGCATTATTGCTTATCAAATACAGAAAATGGGCAGGATAAAGTGGGTTGGTTTCCCACCTCAAGCATGCACTTAAAGACACATGCTTTGGTCTCCTTTCTTCCATATGTAACATTTGTGGTACAGGGTTTATTTTTAATTTAGTATAATTAATATATAGATGATTATACATTCATTTTCCATTTCCTTTTAACCTAACACAGGGCCGAACCAGCGCATACTTTCCTGTACTTGGGCACAAGTCATAGAAACTTGGCCTGAGTAGGACTTCCAACAGATCAGCTGTATTGTACCTCATCATGAAAAACATTCCTCCTTTTAATCAAAAACTGTTACCCAAATGTGAAAACTCCTGTATAAAAATATGAAAACAATAATACAAAAGACCAGGCGTACAAGGCGACAGAACAGTATCTTCATAGACTAGTCTCCGTACTGAACCAAAACGCACAGCAAGCAGTATACACTTCACCAGGCTGAGCCAAAGTACAAAATAGGCAGTTTTCACTTCACCGATTAACAAATACAGTCTCATATAAATAGGCACAAGGCAATCATCATTCGATGCAAAAAATGTAAGTTTATTCAACAAGTGAATAAAAAATGGCAAACGCTTTCACCCGACTGGGCTTCTTCAAGCCAATATAAAACAACACTTTTAAAACAAACTATTTATACTGTGAAAACTTGACATCATTACCTATTCTCAATCAATTAGTCAACAATTAGAAATTAAAGAGCAAGTAGTTCATATTCATTGGACGCTCATTGTTAAACATCATAAACTTTATAAAACTAATCCAATATCTCTAAAAATATATTTTAAAACATGACTAAACTAAAAATACATAACAATATTATTAAAATACATAAATAATGCAAACCTGTCATATACAGAATAAACAACATATTTATATGTTATTATATGTGTTAAAACTAAATGCCTATTTTGTACTTTGGCTCAGCCTGGTGAAGTGTATACTACTTGCTGTGCGTTTTGGTTCAGTAGGAGACTAGTCTATGAAGATACTGTTCTGTCGCCTTGTACGCCTGGTCTTTTGTATTATTGTTCCTTTTAAGTTTTAAAAATGCCCAGGGGTCTCAACCTGCTAATAGGCCAATGTGGAACACAGAACATATCAACATGTGACAAACAGTTATAATGTCAAACACCCTCGTTTCGCACTGCACAAAAAGCGTACCTTGGCCATGGCCATGCCCTTTCAAAGTATACCATATGTAAGTATCTGATAATACACAATCTGATGCAGAAACAGACATTTACATATATGTGCACACAGACGCAGAAGGAAAACGACAGTGGCTTACTCATGTAGAGAAACTCAGACACACAAACACACACACACACACACACACACACACACACACACACACACACACACACACACACAGCAGTAACTTCACTTTTGGTTTATTTTATGTATTTCTTTATTTCTTTATTTTATGTTATTTATTTATTTATTTATTTATGTGAGTGATGCATCTATATCAAGAACCAAGAATCCAGGCTGTCTCACTCACCAGTTAGTTTGTCTGATACTAAGCAGGTTGCCAGCATGCACACCTCACCTCCTGCACCTACTAAACCAGTAACACATAAACCTACATATGTGGATGTCCTTACAAGAAGCCTACCTAAACATCAGAGACCTCCCAAACACAAGCATGCTTCACATAATACATCTTAATGTATCACACACCAGTGTCTCACCAGTCAAGGCCCTAATGCATAACACAAAAACAAATATCTTAGTCATAGGCGACGCAATTGTGAGACACACAGATGTCCCTCTTACCAGGATTGATAAGGAAAAGGTCACAGTCAACTGTCTGTCAGGTGCCAGAATCCACTACATCACACACGTACTCAAGTCTCCCAACAACATAGGTTCATAGGTTCATACTAGGCTATCTGCCCGAGGGCATTTACAAGCCTAGCCCATAGTTTTGTGGCTTACGCCACCCCTTTAGTATGGGGAACTATACCCATTATTTTGCTGTGCTTCTGTTGAGCAGTGACACTGAGGTAATCCCTGGGGTATATCTGCGATCTCCCATCCATTGGTCAAGATTTCTCTTGAACAAGGCCAGCGAGGTGCTCTGCCTCACATATACCGGGATTTTATTCCACAGCATAGGGAGTCTTTGGGTGATGAATCTATCCCTCCAGCACGTCCTATTAATAGCCGTGTCGAGGTTTAAGTCTTCCGCCCTTGTGACTCTGACGGATCTAGATTTTTTGAGGTGAAGCATATTCATCAAATCTGGGTTTGACATGGCCTTGTATGTTAGGCAAAGGTCACCTCTGAGCAAGTGGCGACTGAATAGAGCTGGAGTTCTTTCAGTCGGGCAGCATAGGACAGATGTTTGAGACCCTTTATCCTTTTGGTGAGGAACTTTTGTGGCCTCTCCAGCTGCTGCAAGTGTCGGGTCAGATACATTCCGAATGGGGCATTGTACTCAATCATTGGTCTGATGAGTGATGAGTATAGGGAGACTATGACCTCCCTTGATCTAGATGAGAATCCCTTCATGATAAGGTGGGCAATGTAGAAGGTCTTCCTAACTACTTTAGCTACATGGGTGTCGAATGACAGACTACTATCAACCTGGGTCCCCAGGTCCCTGATAACTTCTTCTGTGCTCAGTGGATTGCCACCTATTTGGTAGCTAGGGGTAACCTTGTTTTTCGAAGGGTATGACTATGCATTTTTGGCATTTAACTTTAGGCCATGGCTCTGGCACCAGTTATCCGTTTCTGTGAGACCCTTCTGAAGGATATCTGTGTCAGATGTGTTTTCTACTATGGCCCAGTTTGCAGTCATCTGCAAACTTTGTCAGCCATAACCCTCCTGTGTTTGCTTGTACTGAAAAGTAGATGCCAAACAAGAGTGGGCCCAGGACTGAGCCCTGTGGTACACCACTTGTGACAGGCTTTGAGTCTGACATGGCGCCAGCAACTCTGACCCTGTGGGTTCTGTCACTCAGCCAGTTTGCAACCCATTTTGTGATGTATGGGTTAACATTTAAGCTGATGAGTTTTTCAATGATACCCGAGTGGGGTATTGTATCAAGGCCTCCGCCAGATGGAGGTAGCCTGTATGGGCTGCCTTTCCCTCATCAATGGCTTTGGTGACTGTTTCAAAAGAGTCAACCAAGTTTAGAAGGCATGATCTGCCTTTGACAAAGCCAAACTGGGATGGATCCAAAGTCTGCAAATTCCCTATGTCTTTATTTATGAGGTCCATTATGATCCTCTCCATGGCTTTGCAGATAAGGCTTGTCAAGCTAATGGGCCGGTAATTTCCAGGGTCGGTGGAGGCACCGCCTTTGTGAAGTGGGACCACAGTTGCAGTCCGCCACTCCCTGGGTACGTATCCAGAGGTAAGACTATGATTAAACAGCTGTCCTAGCTGTGGGTTTAATTCCTCGTTGAGTTCGTGGAGCACACAGCCGGGGACACCATCAGGTCCCATGGATGCTGTGTTTTTGCTTTGGAGAGAGCAGTTCTCACTTGGGCGTTGGAGATGTTTGGGGGGCTGCAATCGCTTGGTATAGATATCTCTCCTTTTGGGGGGGAGGGGGAGGGAGAAGTTTGCACTGAACCTGTCAGCCAGTATGTTGGCAATGTCTGTAGGATCAGTAATCTTCACATCATTTTGAACTAGTTCTGAGCATATCTGGGAGTTTCCTCCCAGGTTTCTAACATAGCTAAAGAAGGCCTTATGATTGTCTTTTGAGTCTTTAGCTATTTTTCTCTCAAAATTTGCTTTGGATGATTTTATGAGAGCTCTTAGTTGTTTACTTATAGTGATCAAGGGTGTCTTACCTTTTAAGGATTTTGCTCTATCTTGTAGTAGCTTCCTCCTTTTGTTGTAGAGTTTGTTTATGGCTGGGGTCCACCAGACTGGACGCTTGCCTTTGGTACAAAGAGTCTTTGTTTTGCTTGGGATTGCCTTATCCATGCAGTCCTGCAGGTGCTGGTAGAAGGCATTTGTAAGTGATTCAGCGGCTTGAGTACTGTTTTCTGCCGGCTCGGGGGCCTTAAAGGAGACCACACTAGTCTTTAGAAGTGTGAAGTCGGCTTTCGAGAAGTTCTTTACTGTGGTCTTTTTTATTTCAGGTGGGGGTGGGATGAGGACCTCCAGCGAGATTAGTTTGTGATCTGATCTCACCAGTGAGGGGTATACTTCCGGTGTTGAACATTGTGCTCCCATGGTCCATGTTGGTGTGAATGACTTGAGATGTACCTCACTGGACTATATGAAGAGAGACATGACTGAGCTCTCTGATTATGTGTTCAGGCAAGTAAATCCCTAGCCTTAAGCAGCATTTACCTTTACCTAGAATGATACCTCAGTACAAACAAAAAATGATTGACTTCAACAATTGAATTTAATTACCTGTCCATAGACTGGGTAAATTAACCCACGGTGGTGGTGCTGCAGTAGCGTTGTCGCCTCACAGTAAGACACTGTCCGGTTCGATTCTCAGCTAGAGCGTCTTGTGCGTGGAGACATGCGTGAATGGGCGTACCTTCGTTGAAGATTGTGCGTCAGGCCTGGCAAGCTGATATGTAAAAATTAACTGCCAATCATTAGCAGACCGGAGTTCCGCTGTGGTGACCCCTAACCGGGAATAGCCGAAGGACACAAACAAAGACTGGGTAAATTATACGTGTTCTAACTCACCTGCCCAAAGGATCCTGGACTTCATTAACTCCAATGCCCTGGACTATTTGGTTGACACACCCACAAGAGGATCAAACATCCCGGACCTGGTACTCACCAACAGGGGGGACTGCTGCACCACCCCGAGTGTGTGTCCATCCCTGGTGAGATCTGACCACAAGTCAGTCTTGCCAGGAGTACCTGTAACACAAGACCCCCCCCCCCCCTTGGCAACAACAAAACTAAAAAACTTCTCCAAGGCCAATTACAACCGCTTACTTGACAGCATAAATAGCTTCATATCCCCTCCCCCCACTGATGGAACAGACACCTATGTTGAATTATACACCAGTGCTTTATACAAGCATTTGTATAATTGGATTGACTCTGCTGTACTTGATAGAACCAAAGCAAGATCTTCAAGGAAAAACAAACCTTCCTGGTGGACAACTGCCATTAATAGGCTGTACAATAGGAAAAGGAAATTGCTGTCTAAGAGTAGGAAGGAGTGGTCTCAAGACTGGAAACTCTCCCTCCTCAACTTAAACAAGCAAATAATCCTCCTAGTGAAGTCCTTCAAAGCTAACTGTAAATCCACATTCGCTTTCCTAACTAGGGATAACCACAAGACATTCTTTAGTTGCATCAGTAACCTGAAAGGTAAGGCCCAGATTTGCACTGAATTCGTAGTTAATGGTACTACATATGTAGAACCTGTGGATATAGCAAACTTGCTGGCTGATAGGTTCATTGAAAACATCACTCCCCTGTCCTCACTACATATACCTTATTAACAGAGATGTAGGAAATCTCCAAACAAATGCTGGACTCCACCCAGTTTGGCCTTGTTAATGGGAGATCATGCCTGTTAAACTTGGTAGACTTCTTTGAGATAGTCACCATAGCCGTAGTCAAGGGCAAATCTGTGCATACAGCTTACCTAGACTTAGCCAAGGCCATTGACACAATCCCTCACTCAGGCATCACTGATAAACTCAGTCAAGCTACTGTACATATCAACCCATATACTGTCAGGTGGGCTGCAAACTGGCTCTCCGATAGAACTCATATGGTCAGAATAGGGGAGTCCACCTCCTCCAGCAGACTGAGTTCTGAGACTCTTACTGTTCAGAATCTACTTCTCTGAAGTACAGGCTAAAACTAAAGGACTGTGGCTGACAAAGTTTGCTGATGACAGCAAACTGGGAGCGATCATTGAAATCCCTAGCGATGTCAACATCTTGTAAGAAGGTCTTACACAGAGTAAAGACTGGAGCCAAAGTCATGCTATTAAAAACTTAATGTAAAAAAAAGCATCATCATCATCCCCTTCGGCAAGGGTGATGTTCCTGCAAACTACCACATCAATAGCAATAGCCTAAGTACACAGTCAGTGGGTGAGACATCTGGGCACACAGGTTGACAGCAAACTTAACTTCAATCACCATGTCTCCACAGTGGTAAGAAGAGCATTTTATATTGCTCATATCATAAGTAAGGGCATTGCTTCCAGAGAAAAGAGGTTATATCCCCCTTGTACTCTACCCTCATCAGGCCGATAATAGAATAAAACGCTCCATTTGGTATTTTCATTTCCAAACACCTGCAGCAACTGGAGAGACCAGAAAAGCTCCTTACAAGAAAATTCAGGGTCTTCAAAATCTGTCTTATGCCGACAGACTGAAGTCATTGTCACGTTACTATGTGTCATGCAGACTGCTCAGAGGCTACATTTGTCTTGCTTACAGAGCAATCTCTGACCCAGCTGTAATGGAAATGCTGTAAATTCACAAGTCAAATGACACAGGGGTCACTCGCTCAAAGGACCTTAACCTGGTATGTGACATCAACAGAACTTGCTGAAAAAGATAGATTTGTGTCTCAGAGGTTGCCCCAACTTTGGAACAAGCTTCCTTTTCATGTTAAACAAAGCCCATCATTGGCCCTATTTAAGCATACTTTGGACAACTGGATGGGTAACTGGAAATTTGCCCTGGGGGTTCCACCTGTGTCCCTTTTGGACAGTGGCAGTAGGTGCTGATTTTAGTGTCTGCTTGAACCAGACACCTTTGGGAACACGGGTTGAACTTGGCTAGGCTTGTAAGGGCCCCGGAGCCGTTAGCCTAGTAACCTCCTATGATCCTATTCAGAATAAAACACCTAAGGATACTGTATCAATTAAGTAGCTGTAGCAGCTGGGTACAGGCAGTAACACAGAAGGATCCAAAGGCACAGATACACAGGCGACCCACCACATACCCACTCATAGAAATGTACCCAGCAATTAGTGCCACTTTATTAACCTAGTACTCCTCAGATGTTTCATTCTGATTCACTGAAGGAAGAAATATATATATTGCACCAACAGTGAAGTCACTGCTGACAGACACATAGAGTCCAAAGCATTACAACTGCATCACTACCTCCCCACATGTAGAAATACAATGTCCTCAATTATCCTTGACTTCACTGAATGTCCCTGAGTGTTTCTCATATTACCTTCTGTTCTTCAGACATTTTTCACATATTGAGGACTGCAGTCCCTAAGTAATCATATATGTTTTGAGTTGTAGACTTCATAAAATGCATGCTAAGGCAAAATGTATTATTCTATCAAATTTCAAAGTATATAACAATATTTAAACATTGCTAATATGAGAACCTTTATCTCCTTTTTTTCCCTTCATCCCCAGTTCTTGAGCCAAGACATTGTTAGCCACTTATATACACACCATACCTCTCAAGTGTCGACATTTTTGACTTATGTTTTTGTTTTTTTTCCCTCATAAAATCTATGATTTTCTGGCAAACCACTGAAGGTTGAAATCTTTAAATAATTACAGACATTTGAGTTCCAAACGTTATATCCTTCAGAAAATGCATGCTAACACAAATCCTGTTATTCTAGAAACTTTCTCTAAATAATTACAGACATTTGAGTTCCAAACGTTATATCCTTCAGAAAAAGCATGCTAACACAAATCCTGTTATTCTAGAAACTTTCTAAGCTTACAATTGGTTCCCTTTTTGGGCCTTTGTCTCCTTTCATTAATTAAGGCTATGTCCACTTTTTTTGTGCTAAGAGGTTGAGAGCTATGACCACACACACACACACACACACACACACACACACACACACACACACACACACACACACACACACACACACAGACAGACACACACACATACACACTTACCCTTGTCATACCTCTCAACTGCCCAGAATTTTGCAGAATGTCCAGATTTTTGCTCCATATTTTTGGGCAGTTTCTCATAAAATATGTAGTTTCCTGGCAAATCATAGAGGAATGAAGTAATAAGATAATGACAGAAATTTGAATTTCAGGCATGATATCCTTCAGAACGTGCATGTTATACAAAACCTTTTACTCTAGCTACATTCTAATTTTATAACAGCATTATGTAAAAATTGTCTCTATTCTTGTGGGTTTGTCCCTGAATTATATTTGGCTATTGGCTTTGTCCAGATTTCTTATTCTGAGATTGAGAGATATGTCACTTGTTTGCACTGGACTTGCCAAACCATTCAAACTCCCTCTCTGAAACTCCATTATAAGCAAAAAAGGAGACAGCAACCCCACATAGAAATGTAAAAGCTTTCCAAATGTTTTATCAGAGGTGAAGCTAGCTATTCTGGTGCCCCCTCCTTCCTCAACTTTAATTTGAAGAGCAAACAAAAAAGATCCTTTCTCAAATTGAGCACTTCTAATTTAAGGAACATGCAAGTCAGGTCCTTTCTACCCAGCCCTGATCTGGTGCTGCTAATCCAGGAAACTAGAGGGGTTATTTTCAATCTACCCTCAGGCAGCTTTTCATAAACTGTAGCAAGAGTTCTAAATCACCACCTCAGTTCAGATTGCAGATGCAATACCTTAACGAATGTCAGTAATGCACTGAAGATCCATTAGCAGCCCTTTTAACTGCTGGTATTGCAGTTACTTTGATCCTGTTTTCCTTCTATTTTATTTTTTCTCCCTCTCTCTAAATGCAATTAGCCACGACTGCATTTAGCGAGTGGGGAAAGTGACAGAAGTTTATTTTTGCTGGTTGTTCATGATTCAGGGGTATTGTAATAGACAACCCAGAAGCCATATAGTTTTACTGGGCATTCTGATTGGCTGTTTAAGGTCCACATTGTTCACTGATTGGCTCCCTTTCTCTCTGTTTGCTAGTTAGCTGTAATTATGATTTAGGAGGTAATCAGAGAATGGAAAGGGAAACAGTGGAACACTGCTTCACTTTAATGTCAGATGAGGAGCTTTCCGCACAGTTTGGTGTGATTAAATGCTAAATCTCAACCTTCCATCTTAGAGCTCTCAACCAAGCGGGGACAAATGTCGACAGAATCAGGGACAGATTCAGAAATAGTTAGTTTTCAAATATCAGTACTATTAACTTTGAGACATTGACAGAATAAAAGAATGTGAATTGGTATACGTTTTCTAAAGTAAAAAGTCTGTACTTTGCATTATTGTCATTATTTATTAAATGTAGTCACTTGTTTTAAGATCAAATGCAAAGTTTTTTTTAGCCATTTCGTTTTGTTATAATTATGCTTTTGTCTTGTAAAGTGTGCTTTATTCTAAAATGTGAAGCTTTTACTTTACTTAAATGAACTGGTTGTTTCTGTTTACTGTATGCTGAGCAACTGTCCAGTTAATTCCTGATTCCATGTCATTCAACCACAACATCTGATGTATTGGAGGGAGGGAGAAACAGTTGTGTAATGGGTTGGCATGTTTTCTGTATTCTGCAGCAGATTTTATTACTAAGTAACCAGAATGCAGCACAGTCAGTCACTCAGTCAGACACTAATAAAATAAAAAAATGCAGCTCAGTCACTCAGTCAGATAATACAAAAAGAAAGTAGCTATATTCAAGTGAAAGGTAACAAACGTAAGATGGAATAGGATAAGATTCTTAGTAGAGTGTATAGTGCTTGGCATACAGTGTAATAAAACGGATATAAAACTAATAAACCAGATTACTTATGGATTTTAGGGAGAAAATTATCAATGTGTGAATCACCCCAATGGCAGACCTACTGTACAGTGCAGTACATTTGTATGTTATACCACAAGGAATTAGTGCTGAAAAGAAACCATTTTGATTAATTTGCATATCTGTCAAAATAAAGATGCAGTAAAGTGATCATTCAATATACCAGACAATTATTTACTACAGTTGATAGAGTGCATGTTATATGAAATGTCTAACCGCTTTTAAATCTGATAATTCCACAGAGGAGCACTTCATTTTGTCTTTTGTCCAAACCTCAGCTATACCTGATTTTTGCCTCATAGGCTTGATCTGTCCCTTGTAAAGTTTTTGAATTTCTGATAAATCAATGAGAATTGCATTCATGCCAGTTACGCCAAATGGAGTTTCTTGCGTCCTACTGTTCAGAAAATGCATGTTGATGCAAAACCTGTATTCTGTTAACTTTTTAAGTGAATTGGAGACTTATTTAAAAACTGTCCCTTATTTGCTCCTTTGCCCTCCCAGCATTTTTGGATTTGTCCAGAATTCTTAATCAAAGACGTAAAAGTATGCTGCTATCTGTTCAACATCGTGGTGTTTCACAAACTTTCAAAGCTGGTAAAGCACTTCACTCTCCTGTTTTTCTCCTTTTTTTTATAGATGGTATTCTGGAACAAATCCACATATTGGTAGTTTTCTCCCCAAAAGTCATCAATTCATTGTTAGACATTGGTTTATTAGTTTTACACTTGTACTTTATTTACACTGTTTGCTAAGCACTCTATGCTTTACTAAGTCTGTTATCCTGTTCCATCGTACTTTTGTTACCTTTCACTTGATTTAAGCTGCATTTATTTATTTTTATTATTTATTGTCTGACTGAGGGACTGACTGTGCTGCATCTTAGTAACTTTGCAGTAAATTTGCTGCAGATGCCATCCATTTACAGATCTTTGTCTTCCTCTAATATGCCATCTGAAGGTGGGCCTTGATGACATGCAATCAGAAAGTAGGTGAAATTGCTCAGCATACAGTATAGTAAACAGAAACACTAGTTTATTAAACTTAATAAATACAGGTCCACTTAAGTAACTGAAGTAATACTACACATTGTAGAATAAGAAAGCCCACTTTACATTTTAAGGGCATATTTATAACAAAAAGAAATGGTAAAACCCCTTAACTCATACTTCTCAACTGTTCAGATTTTTGCAGAATGTCCAGATTTTTTACTGATATTTTTGGTCTGTTCCTCATACAATTTGTGGTTTTATGGCAAATCAGAGGATGGAAGTCACTTAATAATGACAGACAGTTGAGTTTCACATTTCATATCCTTCAGAAAATGTATTCTAACACATAACCTTTTATTCCATCAAGTTTGTAAGTTTATAAGAACAATATTTAAAAGCTGTCCCTATTTCTGGGCCTTTGTTCCCCCTCATTATTTTTGGCTTTGTACAGGTTTCGTGGGCTAAGAGGTTGAAATTGTATTTCATATTTTAGAAGTGATTAAAAGTGTTAGAGTTAAAATTTGAGTCAAAATCAGGGATGTCCCTGAAAATCAGAGATGGTTGAAAGGTATGAGTCATAGCCCTCAACTAAATCTCCACAGAACCAGGGGCAAATCTAGAAATAACCAGAGACACTTTAAAATATTAGTACTATTGACTTGAATCATTGACAGGTTGAGAATATCAGTTATAAATTTTCTGGAGTAAAAAGTCTATAACCCATATTAAATATAGTTAACCACCTTTTCTACAAATGTAATCAGTTTTAGGAGGGATTAAGAGGGACAGAGCTAACATTTTTAGTCAAAATCAAGGCGGTATGCTTTCAGTACGTGTTCCATATTTTGCCCATTTGTCCACACTTTGAAGATGGAAATTTGAGTTCTGTAGAGCAATGAATTGTACATTTTGCACATTGATTGGAAGATATCCAAGTGAACATTGGTCCTTCCATCTGGAGTTGCCACCTGTATCTGTTTTCATAGAGCAATATGAAGATGACCAATGTCCAAGATTTTAGGACAAAAATATTTCCCGCATTTCCACCAATACTTGAATAAAATATTTCTTTCTCTGTCTGAAACATGTTAATGTTACACCAGACAGAAGCAGCTAAAATTCTATAAGGCTGAACTTTTATTTGGGCAAAAAACAGTGAAGCCCAGGCCTTTGCACTCGTTGTGCATGTGGCTTGTCCTGTAAAATCTCATGTTTTATTAAAACAAAATCCTACTTTGAGCATTTTAAAAAGTGACAACCCTCCTTCACCAGAAAAGCAATTTCTGAAGTCCATTCCGTGCAGAGTAATGTTACAGGCTTTATATTACATTATCGACTGATGACAAGAGCGAACACTCTTTCATTGAACCAATAATGTTGAAAGACCTAAACAGCAAAGACACGGAACATCGTTTTTTTTCCCAGGGAAAAAAAATGGTGGGCCATGTCTTCGGGACTTTGCCATTTCCTCCACTATGGTGCGATCTCTGAGTTGGTATATTTAAGTAGGGGGTGTGTGGAGGGGCACAGCCACTCGTTTGTGTTTTTTTTTTTTTTTTTTTTTTTTTGCGGAGCAGTGAATTTTTTCCCTGGGAAAAAATTCGCTGTTCCATGTCTTCGCTGTTTAGAACTTTCGACATTATCAGTTCAATGAAAGAGCGTTCACTCTTTTCATCACTTTATAATGTAATATAAACGCATGTTACACAGTATTTTGCCCACCTACCCTGAAAAGCACTCCATACCTCTCAACTTCTTGGAGCAAGAAATCAGGACAAAGCCATTTATAAAAGTAGGACAAAGGCCCAAAAATAGGGACATTTTTTAAATATTGTTCTTACAAACTTAAAGTTGATAGAATAACAGGTTTTGCATTAGCATGAATTTTCTGAAGGGTGTGGAGTCTGAAACTGAAATGTCTCATTATTTTCTAAATTCAGTCTTTAATAATTTGCCATTAATTTGCCAGAAAACCACAGTTATATGAAAAATGGAACAAAAATATGAGTCAAAAATCTGGACATTCTGCAAATATTTGTATGGTTGAGAGGTATGACTGAGACATATTGGTTAAGTTGCCTCCACATCTGCTTGCTACTGAACAGCCATTTTAAGTGTTTAAAATAAGGCATGAAGGTGTTTTGATACTGTAATTAAATTTGTGATTTAGAGGGAATTTACTAAAATTTATGGAGACACAAGGCTGATTTTAAACTAAGTGGTGCCCATGCCTAAGAATTAGTTGAGGAGATCAAGATACATCCAAGCACCATGGTTTTGGGCAACTTCAACTACCCATCCATTCACTGGGTAAATTACTCGTGCTCAAACTCACTTGCCCAAAGGTTCCTCAGAGTCGTTAACGCCTATGCCCTGGACCAGCTGGTTGACACCCCCACAAGGGGTACCAACATCCTGGTTCTGGTCTTTACTAATATGGGGGACCCTTTTATTATAAAAAAATAAAAACTGGTTTAGCGCTTTCATCTACTCAATGTAGACATCTTTAGAACACCATTAATTTAATTGAATGAGTTTAAATAATTGTAAACCAATGAGAATTGGTAATCAATTAACTTCATAACTATTAGTAAATAATGATGAATATTGATGAATACTGGTGAATATTTATATATTCATTTAAACCCACAGTCAACCTAATTAAATAAAACTTATATAATCACAATAATACGCTGTAATGAACTGTTAAAACTATTTAAAACCATATTAAGCATACTCGTATAAAATATAATATAATAATACTAAGTATGAGTACCTGTTAAAAATATGACCTATTAAATGCTAAAAGTTAAAAACAAATTCTTAACCATATAATATGTGTCAGTATCTCTCTTGTCCTGCAGGCAAATTAGAACAATGGGAAATAACCAATTTGTGAGCTTCCTAAGTCACATAATAACTGACAGTGTACCCAGTTATTTTCTACAATCTTATATTCTTGCTTCTAGTACTTGTTTAATGGGGATGTTGTCATTTAATCCTGGGGGTGTAATGGCATTTAATAATTGCCATTTAACTTCTTTTTCACCCAGGATTACCTTTATATTGCCACCCCCTCGGATTTATTTTAATATGCTCCAATATCCCAAACTTAAATGTATGACACTCAGTACTCCTTTCCAGATGCCTATATAATGTATTATTACTGTCCTTTTCCCTAATGCAATACAGATAGTCATAAATTCTATTCCAAAGGCACCTGTCCGTTTTGCCAACATAAAAGCTTGGGAAATTGGTGCACTTAGCCAAATATGACATGTTGGGTGTAACAGTTCCCTTTCTTGAATTTTCTTGAATCTAATCTCTGTATGGTTTCCCAGGATTAAGGTTTTCTCTTCTAAAATAGCGTGCCACTGGTTGCAGTGCCCGCATTTTTTGTGGACCCGTCTTTCTAATCGTATTCTGTATTTGAAATACCTGTTTCAAACTTGTTTTTCAAATTGTATCCTGTCTTATAGACAAACTCAGTTGTCACCTAATTTGTTGTACACTTCATCACATCTCAGTATGTTCCAGTTCCTGCCTATGATATATTTTACTTTCTACTTACTGAAGGGTCATTTTTCAAACTCTGTAGGAGGCATCCCAAGATGTTATCAGTGCTCACTAATGTAGTGTATGTAGCTCTGGAGGGTGCATTGAGGACCCATTCTTTAGTAACAGTGAGGGGATAAGAGGTAGAGGGTATTTTCTGGTGAGTAACTAGGCATCTTTGAATCATATGGGCTCTGCTTGTACCTTATTGCTGTTGTATAATGCTTTTGAGTAAAGTTACTGTTCCTCTACTCTTTTATCTTGGAATTTGGTAACTACTTTAGCCAATTAAATGTTTGTCAAGGCTTTTGTCTGCACTATAAAATTCAAAGGTATGCCTTCAGTTATCACTGAAATGTCATGAAATCACAAGTAATTAATTTCCTTTATTGCATGAATATTCCTGTATACTAGATAGACTTTCATGTTTCTTTTTTTTTTTTTTCAAAACAAGTTTATTGTTTTAACATATAAGAGAAATATCATAACAATTTTATACAAATAATTAAAAATAGGTATTATTATAATATTCAACAAAACAACTAAAGTATTTACAAAGACACCCACTACAATCAGATCAATTAATTAAACTAAAATACTGTGCTATTGAAATTAGAATTTTTTTAACAAATTTTGTAAATTATCCCATACAATAAAATGTGATGTTTTCTAGTTGTTCTCATTCTAATTGTGCTTATTTCCATATGACACATTATATTCATAACATTTTTAAATTCATTGAACGAAGGAGGTGTATCTGAAATCCAATTTCTAGTTATTATTTTTCTAGCCACTGCTAGGATAGACCATAACAAGGGAAGCTTAATCTTTTTAACACATTGAGGTACAGGTGTGTTGAATAATATAAGAGACATAGAAATAATGAAATTATCTGTAAAAAGAGCCTGCAAAAATTCATTAATTGACTTCCAGTATTCTTTCAACTTCATACAGTCATAAAACATATGAGCCCAGTCAGCATTAATTTCTACATTACATCTCTTACATAGATTATCTTTATTATTAATTTTATTCATCATCAAAGGTGTATAAAAGATCTATGTAAAAATTTCCATGTATAAAGTCTCCAGACAATGGAAGATGTAGTTCTATAAGCAGATTCCAATATATATTGTTTATCTTGTTGAGTTGGTGGGTCCCCATTAATAGAGGTGAAATAATTCCAGTATGAATCTACATTGTAAAAAGTTTCTTGTCTGATAATTTTATGTATATATGAAAGTTTACCTTTATCAGAAACTTTATGCTGTAAATTTATTATCAAGTAATCAATCAGTTTTGGAATAGATTCTTTAACTGTTATAGACATTAGATCTATTCTATCAATGAGATGTTGTCTAAAGATCTGAACCTCTAACCAGCAAGTTTCTCTTAGATCAAATTCTTGTTTTAAGAAATCTAGATTTTTAACTTTATTATCAGATATCAGCTGATACCAGTACTTTAGATTATTATCTATAGCTAAATGAGCTCCTTCAGAAGTAGATGACATAAGCATACCCTGAGTATAAATTATAGGGAATACAATAAAATTCCATTCCCTATACTTAGGGTGCATGAATATAAAGTTACGATAACTAATAATAATATTTAATGGGTAACAGACCATATGTTTAGGTGTAATAGGTGAAGTACAAAATTCCTTTAGCAACCACAACATGGAGTTATTTATAATCATATTTTTATGTGTTAAGAAGATTTTCATGAAGTGCATACTAATTAGCTCCCAATAATCTTTCCATTTTGCGACATATGACCGATCTATTAATAAAGTAATAACTTTTATAATAGAAGAGATAATATATAAATTAAAGTCTGGAAAAGAAATACCCCCTTGAGACCAGCTATTAGTATGTTTCTTTAATGCAATCCTAGGTCTATTAGGTGCCCATAAGAAATTTAACATTAGTGTATTCAGTTTCTTGATAGTTATTTTGTAGGTGCAAGTTGTATTTATTGTATTAAGTATCAACTCCTGGGGAATATTATCATTTTAGTACTTCTAAGTCTCCCCTCCATAGTAGAAAATATATTATTCCAGGTATTAAAAAGATTTTGTATATTAAGCAAACAGGTATTATAGTTATTATATATAATAGATTTAATATCTTTAGATAGTATTATACCTAAATAAGTTATCTGACCTGCGTTGGGTACATATTTAGTAAAATCACTAATGAGAGTATTTTTTCGTATATATAGGTAGTATTTTAGTTTTTCTTCATTGAATATTAAACCAGAAATACTTTTAAAATTCATCATTTATCAAATAAAGACTGCATAGAAGAATTAGATCATGCTGATGTAATTAGAACATCATCTGCAAAAGTTGAATTTTGATGTTGTATTTTCTTCTATTTCAAAACCCTCTATGTCAGTACTGTTTCTAATCAAATTAGCCCAAGGCTCCATTACTAAAGTGAATAATAGTGGAGAAAGTGGACATCCTTGCTTTGTACCTTTAAGAATGGGTATTTTTGTGAGACATATGTTCCTACCTTAATATAAGCCAGCGTTCCTTTGTATAAATGCTCAATTAAATTTACAAATGCATCAGAGAAATTTGTGCATTTCAGTAAGGTAAACAGATAGTCCCAACTTACTGAATCAAATGCTGAACCTATATCAAGACTAATAAGTGTTAAATCTTTCTTTTTCCTATTTGCAAAATCAATTAATGTTAAAGTTCTTCTTATATTATCAAAAGTATTTCTATTTACAATGAAGCCCGTCTGATCTATGTCTATAATGCGGGGATAATTGTCTTCAATCTATCAGCAAAAATACTCATAAACATTTTATAATCAACATTAAGTAATGAGATGGGTCGATATGAAGAACATCTAGTTGGATCTTTATTAGGTTTTAAAATTGGTGAAATAAATGTATATTGCCAAGATGGGGGTTATTAACTCAGTTTGGGCCAGAATAAAACCTTATGTATTAATGAATATGTAGTTTTAGAAAGGATTTTATATATCTCTGGTATAATACCATCATTACCGGTGCTTTGTTTGATTTAAGCTTATTTATTTGTGTAATAACTTCTGTATATGAAATACTCTTGTCCAATAGTTTAATCTGTTGTTTATTAAGCTTTTATTCATGTTTGTGGTTATAAACTCCTTTATTTTATCTTTAGGTTCCATGTTAATGTTGTTATGGTTAATCTTGTGAAAGTGATTTCTAAATTCATCCAGTATTTCTGGTATACTAGAAACATTCTTCTTTTCCTTAGAGAAAAGATTTCTTTGATATGGTTTTGTTTATTCAATCTTTTGTTTTATTTTAAGTCTATGTAAGTATTTGGGGCTTATTGAATAAGACAAAAACTTGTATTTCTCTAAAGTTATTTTAACTTTATGAGTTAAAATTTCTTTGTATTTCTCATTTAGTTTGTTTATTTCTTCAATAACTTTCTTGTCCATAATATTTTCTTTATTATTATGTTTATAAGAGTCTAGTTTACTTTGAATATCTAACAATTCCTTATCCCAAGATTTCCTTTTGTTATTATACCATCTGATACTTTGTCCATATAGATATGATTTTAAGGCATCCCAAACATAGACAATGGAGACTTCAGGAGTATTATTTATGTCTAGAAAATGTACTTCTGAAAGTATATATTCTTTATAGTCTTTTAGCTGAGTTAAGTATGCTGGTATCCTTTTGATCTGAACATTATGAGTATTTTTATCATGAATTCAAAAACAATTGAGTTATGATCAGATATAGGACATGAAATGATTTTGGAATTAATTAAATCTGTTACCATCTGGTTAGAAATAAGGACCCTATCTATTTTTGAATAAGTTTTGTATCTGTTAGAAAAAAGGTGTATGGTAATGATTTTGACTCTATCTGATTATTAATATCATTCAAATGATAAGAATTAGCAAAATCATTTAAATGTTTTGCATTAGATGTAATTCTTCTTTTCTTTATAGTGGTAGTATCACTTTCATGTAGTATACAATTAAAATCACCAGCTAAAATAATATCCCTACAGAGAATGATATGATCTTATCAATATGATGTTTCACTGTATTAATACCAATTCCAGGTATCCAATATACATTAATTAAAGTGTAAGTCTTCCCATTAATTTGTATTGTAACCATACAAAACATTCCTTTGTCATCCTGATAAGACTTAATGGTTTTAGGAATGGGCATACTTTTATTCCATAAAATAGCCACTCCTCTTTTTTCTGAGTGTGCTCTGAACTAACCAATACTGTATACTTATTAGTGGCTGGTTTATCAATATCTTTTTTCAAGAGATGGGTTTCTTGCAGGAAGACTAGATTGGCCTTGTGTAGATTAATGTATCTTATTAGGCTTGCCCTTTTACACGGATTATTCAATCCATTAATGTTTAAAGAAATTCCTTTTAAAGATGTCATTTGGCATTTTTAAAACTCAAGAATCTTATGATCGAAATAACAAATAACAAGATAAATAATGTTACATCTCCTCTTTTAGGTGTACCTTTAAATATAGCTGTATTTATTAAATCTCTTATGGGATTTTGTGTAGGATTCAATTTTGTTAGTAGTGACAATGAGTGTACAAAATATATTGTGGATGTCAAAACTATATACATATAACAATGAACAAGTGAAAATAATGTAAGGATTAAACCTTGCATCCCGCCTGGAGTTGAAAACTCCAACTTAGAGCAGTATTTACTACTCAAGTTAACCCCCTACCCTAAGCAGCAGTACCTCAGCTACCATCTTATCAATTTAATACTAGTTATATTTAACTGAGGTTAACAGTTTTCAATTCAATTATCTATCAAGACAAAACTACACATTTGGTAAAAACAGCATCATATAAACTAAAATAAACTTTTTTTTTTTTTTTAAAACTGTTCATACTATTATATAGATCTATGTAATATATAACACTTGTATTCTAATAGCATTCAAATAATCTTAATGTTAGAAATCAAGAGGAGAGAAAATTATGTTCTAACATTCATTTAAATCAAAAACTTTGGCTAATATGATTCAGACATTACATGCATTAAGATGCATCTATTTTCTGTCATGTGAATTCTATCAACAGCTTCCAAAAATCTTGAATTGTTTGTATATGAGCATTTACTTAAACTCATTATTGTCAATAGAGTAAAATATTGTATTCATAAAAATTATTATAAATCATATTGCATAGTTATGCAGATTCTCAGAAACACCTGCGTTATTACCTAAAAAAAAAAAAAAGCCATCACACACATAAACACAGACACACACACATACATATACACACACACATATACACTCACACACACCCACACACACACACATATACATATACACATATATACATACATACACACACACACACACACACACACACACACACACACACACACACATATATATATCTGATCTCACTGAGTTGTGTCTTTGTAGAGCACTATCCTACTTGCTGTCCCTAGAATAAATCTGTCTGCTTTATACAAAATAATGCACAGCAAACACATATTAGTAACCAGATTTTACAATCATGCTAACCTACTGCTTTAAAATATATCACATGACATTTCTTCCAGAATAGAGTTATAAGATTATTTATGCTTGTCAATCAGATGAATTAAATGAGTTATAGTAAAGTATATGTTTGGGACACAAGTTTTTAACACAGATTATTATGCTACTGTTAAGTAGATTTTCAAAAAAACATTTAAATAAATGTTTCATTTTCTATGCCTTCTAAAATAAGATATTTACTTGCTACAAGAAACTACATCATCTAAACTCATCATAACTGACACATTTTATGAATAGAGTATTTTTCCTGAATCTGTGGTGTGTCAGTGTGATAACCTTGTCAATGTTTATACTAACTGCTTTCAGTTTCTCTGTGAAAATTCTGTGAGTGAAGCTTCTGAGGAAACTCATGGACACTGTGCATGAGACAGCCCACATCCCAGATTGTCTCCCTTAACATTTTGGTGGGAAACTTATTAAAACATGTGGCAAACATTCATTTTGTCAATAGAGTAAAATATTGTATTCATAGAAATTATTATAAATCATATTGGATAGTTATGCAGATTCTCAGAAAAAAAGCCATCACACTCACACACACACACACACACACACACACACATACATACACACACACACACACATACACACACACACACACACACACACATATATATATATATATATATATATATATATATATATATATATATCTGATCTCACTGAGTTGTGTCTTTGTAGAGCACTATCCTACTTGCTGTCCCTAGAATAAATCTGTCTGCTTTATACAAAATAATGCACAGCAAGCATATTGGTAACCAGATTTTACAATCATGCTAACCTACTGCTTTAAAATATATCACATGACATTTCTTCCAGAATAGAGTTATAAGATTATTTATGTTTGTCAATCAAATGAATTAAATGAGTTATAGTAAAGTATATGTTTGGAACACAAATTTTAACACAGATTATTATGCTGCTGTTAAGTAGATTTTCAAAAACATTTAAATAAATGTTTCATTTTTATGCCTTCTAAAATAAGACATTTACTTACTACAAGAAACTACATCATTTAAACTCATTATAACTGACATATTTTATGAACAGAGTATTTTTCCTGAATCTGTGGTGTGTCAGTGTGATAACCTTGTCAATGTTTATACTAACGGCTTTCAGTTTCTCTGTGAGAATTCTGTGATTTGAAGATTCTGAGGTAACTCAAGGACATTGTGCATAAGACAGCCCACATCCCAGATTGTCTCTCTTAACATTTTTGGGGAAACCTTATTAAAAACTAGTGACAAACATTCATTTAGCAGTGTAAATGCATCTAAACATGACAGAACCTCACAATGTATTCCACAGATCATCACAGCCTCTATGCAAGTGAAATTAATCTCAAAATTACCAACAAGCAATAAAACTCAGCATTCTTCTCCCAACTCAATTTTCATACAAATCCTATTATTCACTGTGCCCAGACAGTCAAAAGCATTCTATATATTAATAAAGAAAAGAAAAGAGAGAAGAAAATAAAAGGGAGTGAGGCAGAAATAAAAAAATGTAAGAGAAAGCTGTAAGAAGTATATACAATGGAATGTTACTTACTGTTTATATTAATAGAGTTAAAATAAAACATATTATTTACTCTTATTTGGTTCTGATTATTATTAGTTAAAGCATGACAGATTATTTACAATTAAGCATAAGCAGTATAATCAAGAAAGTATAATTAGAAATAGCATTTGAAGAACTTATAAACTTTTACAAGAAATAAATATGTTATTATTCTATTAATGATATTTTCATTACTGTTCTCTCCTGCCCTCCCCCACCCTTTACCCACTACATAATCTAAATAGAGATGTCATTGTTTAAACAAAGAAAATAATAAAGAAGAAGGAAAAAAAAGATAAAGATAAAAAATGTATCAAATTACTAACCTTACTTTTCAGAAAGAAAACAAATCGAGTCACAGCTGCCATTAAATCCTCAGGCATTTTGACTGGTTATGAAACAAAGCATTTCTTTGCACATAGAGAATAACTTTGATTAAATCTTTTCCAAAATATTTGTGGCTTTCTGGAAATGCAGGAACTATATTCAAAAAGATTAATAATGAACTAAAATGATGAGAGAGAAAAACATATAACAAATCATTTGTTTTTTAGTCTCTTCTTCTTCTCTGAGGTCTTCCAGGAAGCTTCAGTTGGTAATCTCTTTAATGGAGAACTAGGCCATTCCATTTCTTCTATTTTATCCAAATCCTTTTTCTTTGACAAACAGTAAAAGCAGAGTCTAAATCATCGAAGGCGTTAGGACCATCAGGAAGGAAGATTTTAAGCTTGGCAGGGAACAGAAGGTATGTTTTAAACTGTGCTTTTAAGCTCCCTTATTAGTGGCAGAAAAACTTTTCTTTTAGCAATTACCATGGAAGAATAGTCATTGTCAAAACGCCACAGTTGTCTCAGTAAACTTAACAGGAGCTTTAGCCCAAGCAGATTTAAGAACCATCTCTTTATCAAAAGATGATAGAAATCTAACTATAACTGATCTAGGATAGTTTTGTTAGAGTTAGTATTAGCTATAGATCTATGTGCTCTTCGATACCAAAAGAGAATGCTTCTGGTAAATCTAAAGTTTTAGGAGCCATGTTGTTAAAAAGAAGTAATATTGTTACCTTCAATATTTTCTGGCAGTCCAAAAATCCTAATGTTATTGCCTAGATCTATTTTCCAGGTCATCCAGCTTTGTTTGTAAATGTGTATTTTGTTTCAGCAGAAACTCAATGTTGATTTCCTCTTCTTGTATTTTATTTTCCATGTCATTCACAGCTTCTTCTATGCCTGTCATCTGGATCTTCTGTTGTTGCAGGTCCATATGTAACAAGTCTATTTGTTTTGTAGTTTTTTCTATGAAAGTGTCTATTTTAGTATCCATTTTATCCATCTTAGCAGTAAGTTGCTGGACTATAATTATCAGAGACTGAAGTTCTTTCTTGATGCTGGAGTCTTGAGAATTTGTCTTACTGGAACTCATTTCAGACTGATAAACTGACAGGAAAATTTCCAAAGTAATTTCTGACAGGAATATTATTAAGATTTCCTTTCTTTTTAGATATAGTTCAAGAACTATATAAAACAAACATATTTAGAAAGAAAATTACTTCAAGAATTAATTTTTAAGTAATTAATTCCTGTCAATGTAATGAAATTGGTGGAGCTGAAGAAATCTGCTGCTATCCTGTGTTCATCCTTGGCCACGCCCCCCGACTTTCATGTTTCTGATTTCCGTTCCCCTTGTTATTTTTTTCTCTTATGAATTTTTTTTCAAATTGTGGACCCCCTTTATCAGTGCTCACTATGGTTTAGTGTATGTAGCTCTGGAGGGTGCATTGAGGACCCATTTTTTAGTAACAGTGAGGGATAAGAGGTAGAGGGTATTTTCTGGTGAGTAACTAGGCATCTTTGAATCATATGGGCTCTGCTTGTACCTTATTGCTGTGTATAATGCTTTTGAGTAAAGTTACTGTTCCTCTACTCTTTATCTTGAATTTGGTAACTACTTTAGCCAATTAAATGTTTGTCAAGGCTTTTGTCTGCACTATAAAATTCAAAGGTATGCCTTCAGTTATCACTGAAATGTCATGAAATCACAAGTAATTAATTTCCTTTATTGCATGAATATTCCTGTATACTAGATAGACTTTCATGTTTCTTTTTTTTTCAAAACAAGTTTATTGTTTTAACATATAAGAGAAATATCATAACAATTTTATACAAATAATTAAAAATAGGTATTATTATAATATTCAACAAAACAACTAAAGTATTTACAAAGACATCCACTACAATCAGATCAATTAATTAAACTAAAATACTGTGCTATTGAAATTAAAATTTTTTTAACAAATTTTGTAAATTATCCCATACAATAAAATGTGATGTTTTTCTAGTTGTTCTCATTCTAATTGTGCTTATTTCCATAGGGACACATTATATTCATAACATTTTTAAATTCATTGAACGAAGGAGGTGTATCTGAAATCCAATTTCTAGTTATTATTTTCCTAGCCACTGCTGGGAATAGACCATAACAAGGGAAGCTTAATCTTTTAACACATTGAGGTACAGGTGTGTTGAATAATATAAGAGATTTAGAAATAATGAAATTATCTGTAAAAGAGCCTGCAAAAATTCATTAATTGACTTCCAGTATTCTTTCAACTTATACAGTCATAAAACATATGAGCCCAGTCAGCATTAATTTCTACATTACATCTCTTACATAGATTATCTTTATTATTTATTTTATTCATCATCAAAGGTGTATAAAAAGATCTATGTAAAAATTTCCATGTATAAAGTCTCCAGACAATGGAAGATGTAGTTCTATAAGCAGATTCCAATATATATTGTTTATCTTGTTGATTTGGTGGGTCCCCATTAATAGAGGTGAAATAATTCCAGTATGAATCTACATTGTAAAAAGTTTCTTGTCTGATAATTTTATGTATGTACGAAAGTTTACCTTTATCAGAAACTTTATGTTGTAAATTTAATATCAAGTAATCAATCAGTTTGGAATAGATTCTTTAACTGTTATAGACATTAGATCTATTCTATTTAATGAGATGTTGTCTAAAGATCTGAACCTCTAACCAGCAAGTTTCTCTTAGATCAAATTCTTGTTTTAAGAAATCTAGATTTTTAACTTTATTATCAGATATCAACTGATACCAGTACTTTAGATCATTATCTATAGCTAAATGAGTTCCTTCAGAAGTAGATGACATAAGCATACCCTGAGTATACATTATAGGAATACAATAAAATTCCATTCCCTATACTTAGGGTGCATGAATATAAAGTTACGATAACTAATAATAATATTTAATGGGTAACAAACCATATGTTTAGGTGTAATAGGTGAAGTACAAAATTCCTTTAGTAACCATAACATGGAGTTATTTATAATCATATTTTTATGTGTTAAGGAGATTTTCATGAAGTGCATACTAATTAGCTCCCAATAATCTTTCCATTTTTGACATATGACTGATCTATTAATAAAGTAATAACTTTTATAATAGAAGAGATATATATAAATTAAAGTCTGGAAAAGAAATACCCCTTGAGACCAGCTATTAGTATGTTTCTTTAATGCAATCCTAGGTCTATTAGGTGCCCATAAGAAATTTAACATTAGTGTATTCAGTTTCTTGATAATTATTTTTGTAGGTGAAGTATTATTTATTAAGTATAAAATCTTGGGGAATATTATCATTTTAATAATTGTAAGTCTCTCCTCCATAGTAAAAACATATTATTCCAGGTATTAAAAAGATTTTGTATATTAAGAAAACAGGTATTATATTATTTTATAATAGATTTAATATCTTTAGATA